>NC_088240.1:29912322-30004822 GCF_036934945.1 Oncorhynchus masou masou
GACCTGACTAGATCATAAAGGAACAATTGTCCAGACAGAGGCTTGAGTTTGCGAATTGACGGTTTATTAAACCAACTTACACAGGCTACTGTTTGGGCCGTAGCACACGCCAAAAGATAACAGATAACCCATAAGCCAACCGTGACCTTCTCTTGGGAAGCCCAGACGTAAGAGAGAGAGAATAAAGGCTGAACCTGGTCTTAACTTCCAATGCTCACCCCCCTGCCCAACCCCCCTCCACCACTCCGCCAACCACCAGGATGCCCGGCATCAGAACATTCCAGGCATTCCCGTGATTGGCAGATAGCAGGTTGACTGACATGTCGGACCCCGCGAACACCGGGTACTGGTCAGTACAACACAACCACATCCTAGCCTGGGTATAACACACAGCTGTCAAAGGGGTCGCCACACAGCCCCCCCACCACAAAGTCCCTCGTCCCCGAGGGAACAAACAAGTCTCTGAAGCGACCCGGAGGTCTCCCTTGCCTGCGTGGCCGTGATGGTCGCAGAGTGCCCCCTGGGAACCAGGGGATGAAGGCAGGGACATGGGGGACAAGGAAGCGGGAACGGGTAATACAGTCCGTGGCTCTGGGGAACCACGCGGTGACACAGGGGGAAACAGGGGGAGTGGGCTGTCTGGAGCCTTGTCTGCGGCACCTGAGGGTGGGTGCCTGGAGAATGTCATTGCCAGAGAGGGGAATTGTGGGGTTCCTGGGGTTTGGGGAAAAAGAGGCCCTCTGTATGGGGCTAACCTGTCCCGCAGTGCCACCTTTCTCCCCTGGGAGGAAGCTGCACCCGGTACACAACCTCCCCTACCCTCTCCAGGACACTGCAGGGTCCCACCCAGTGACTGTCCAACTTGGGGCATCTGCCTCTTTTCCTTAGGGGCTGCAGACCCAGACCAGCTCCCCAGCCACAAAGTGCCTTCCCGGGTGTGCACGTCATAGTTCCTTTTCTGCCTCACACCTGCATTCACCAGCTGCTCTCTGGCGAAGGTGTGGGCTGTCTCCAGGCGGTCCTGGAGTCTCCGGGCATACTCCGGCCCCGGAGGAACATGAGGGCTATCCAGGGCCGACCAAACGCCATCTCCGCAGGGTGCGGATCTCTCCCCAGCATGAGGAGGGCAGGCGTGCAGGAGGTGGAGTCTTGGACAGCGGAGCGGCATGCCATGAGGACCATAGGCAGGTGCTTGTCCCAGTCACGCTGGTGTTTGGAAGAGACGATGGCCAGCTGCTGTCCAAGCGCTTTGTTGAAGCGCTCCACAAGGCCATCACTTTGAGGATGGAGAGGAGTAGTGCGGGTCTTGTGCATACCCAGCCTCACACATGGTGGCGAACACACGGACTCAAAGTTTCTGCCTTGGTCGCTGTGGATGGACTCTGCAGCTCCAAACCTGCTGAACATCCCCGCTGTCAGGGCGCCGACGATGGTCTCTGCCTCCTGGTCAGGCAGAGCATAGGCCCGGCCATTTTGTGAAATAGTCCATGGCCGTGAGCACCCAGCGGTTTCCACTGTCTGTGGTGGGGAACGGCCCAACTACATCCACTCCCACCCTCTCCATGGGAGCCCCCACTGGGAACTGTTGGAGCTGAGCATGAGAGCGGCCTGGGGGCCCTTTTCGCTGTGCAGTTGTCACAGCGGCGACAAAAGTCCTCCACATCCCTCTTGTGCTGCCCCCAGTAGAAGCCCTGACGGAGACGGCGCAGTGTTTTTGTGACCCCAAAGTGTCCAGTCCCCACCCCCATGAGTACTCTGAGCACAGCCTCCGCAATGCTTTTGGGACCACCACCTGCCACCTCTCCTCCCCGTAGCTGACTCCTTCCATGCCCGCTGTAGCACGCCATCAGCCAGCCGCAGTCTCTCAAACTTCGACCACAACCCTTTGGTCGCGAGTGAGAGCGCTGTCACCTCTTCCCATGGTGGCCTCACCTGCACCTCTACCCACTGTAGCACTGGCTGTAGGTCTGTGTCCCGTCCCTGCTGCTGCCGCCCATTCAGCCACGCCGACAGTCTGCAGCTCGCAGCAGACAGGCCCGCCGCCCGACACACTGTGGCACAGACACCTCCTCTGCCCGCAGCTCTCTCCCGTCCCTCTCTCCGTCTCACAGTGGCGGCAGCCGTCTGCAGTACAGGGCCGACGGGACATGGCGTCGGCGTTGGAGTGGCGTGCCCCTGCCCTGTGCACCACCGTGAAGTCATACGGCTGAAGCTCCTCCAACCAGCGTGCACCTGCCCTCTGGCTCTCTGAAAGACATGAGCCACTGGAGAGCAGAGTGGTCAGTCCTTACAGTAAAGGGCAGACCACCCAGGTAGTACTTGAAGTGTTTGACGGAAGCCACAACAGCCAAGAGCTCCCGCCGGGTGACACAGTAGCGGCGCTCATGTTTGTCAAATGTTTTGCTGAAGTACGCCACTCACTTTCCTCTGGCCCCACCTGGGCCAGCACCCCACCCATGCCCACATTGCCTCGCAGTCTGTGTCCAGGATAAAGGGCAAGGTGAGGTCAGGGGGGCGAGCACGGGGCCTCGATCAGTGCACGTTTGAGGGTGTTGAACGCCTCCTCACACTCCACTGTCCAAGTGAAAGCCTTGTCCTTCGGCAGCAGGCGGTTCAGTGAGCAGCAACGTTGGAGAAGCCCCGTACAAACCTCCTGTAGTACGAGGCCAGGCCCAGGAAGCTCTTCAGCTGACGCTGGTCGGGTGGGGGTGGGCCAGTCTCTGACAGCCCCTACCTTGTCCTCCATGGTGCTGATCCCCTCCTTCCCCACTCGGTGGCCCAAGAAGGACACCTCTCTCCTCATGAAGTGGCACTTCGGTGGAGCCAGACCTGCGGCAGCCACCCTCTCCAGCACACGCCGAGCGCCTCCAGGGCTGACTGGAAGGAGCTGCCATGGGCCAGGATGTCATCGAGGTATACCAGACACTGCTGTCGGGGGATGCCATCCAGCACCCTGTCCATCAAACGCTCAAAAGTAGCTGGAGCGTTGCACAGGCCAAAGCACAGGACCTTGAACTGCCAGTGTCCTCTGTTAGTGGAGAACGAGTTTTGGCTCTGGCCTCTGGGGAGAGGGGCACCTGCCAGTAGCCACTTCGGAGGTCTAGTGAGGAGAACCAGGAGGACCCCTAACCAGGTCCAGCGACTCATCGATACGTGGTATGGGGTATGAGTCCTTCCTGGTTACCTCATTCAGCCGCCTGTAGTCCGCACAGAACCTCAGCTTGCCCCCTTCTTCGGAACCATGACGACTGGCGCCGCCCAGGGGCTGTCTGAGGGCTCAATGAAGTCTGCCCGCTGCATCTCCAACACAGCCTTGTCTGCCGCCTCCTGGCGTGCCAGCGGATACGGCGGGGACGCATCTTGATGGGTCGAGCATCACCTGTGTCGATCTCATGCTGCACCAGATGAGTCTGACCCACCTCTCCCTCACTCAACGCAAAACTGTCTCTGAATTCAAACAGCAACTGCCACAACCGTTCCTGCTGCTCGGGGTCAAGACCAACACAGTTCCTCCCCCATATCTCCCTCACTGCAGACAGTGTCCTCTCCTCTCCCATCTGGGGTAGCTGGGCTGGGGGGTTGCGGCCCGGGCTCACAGAGGGCTGTGTCATGGAGGTAGCTGGGGAATGTAACACACCGCCGTAGGTGACAGGGGGACTGGGGAAAAGTCACACACAGCTGTGGGGGAGGGGCGCAGCCATGAGTCTCTGCTGCTTTAACTGTTGGAGTAAAGGGTTTGTTGGGTTGAGTGAATGTGACATTAGGGGGCCATGGTGACTTCCGTCCCCTCCCTGGAAGCTCAGTGTGCCCCTATTTAGGTCTAACTGGCAGCCTGTGCTCCTAAGAAAGTCCAACCCCAGGATACAAGGGTCCTGCACAGCCGCCACCCACACAGGATGACGCACAGTCCTGCCCCCTACTGTCAGAGTCATTATTCCCTTCCCTTTCATGGGTGCCAGCTCACCTGTGACTGTGCGGAGCTGCACAGTTGTAGGCTCACACTGAGTCCAACCTGGCACAATATCTGGCCTCACCAGGGTTACTGTGGACCCAGTGTCCACCAGGGCGGAGCAGGGCACCCCCACAGTGACAGGGACATGACAAAAGTCCCCAACACAGGTCCGGCCCACCACAACAACAGGCTCCATCCGCTTGCCCCGTCTGCTTTCTGGGGGAAGTGGAGCCCCTTGCTTCCCGTCTGCAGGTGGGCTCCTCCTGAAGATGATGGTTGGGATAGAGCCAGGGTCCGCACTACCCGGTCTATGCGGATTCCCGAGCCGTTTCCCTGAGCTCTGGGGGACATGGGGCAATCTCGGCGCAGATGGCCTGGCTGGCCACAACCCCAGCAGACCCTGGGACCAGGGCTTGTGTTTCGTGCCGCCTGTAGCGACACAGCCCGAATGAGTTTTGTCATTTCGGCCACCCAAGCAGGCTTTTCGGCCCGGGCTGCTCTGCCCCCAGCTCGCACAGAGGGTGTGTCTCCCTGCACCCCCACCAAAGCCCCAGCTGAAGCCCCAGCCCACACCAGCTCCCTCTCCAAAGCCATCTCCAAGGCTGTCTGCAATGACTCAGGATGAGCCAGCTGGGTCTGTATGCGCAGCTCCGTAGGGAGAGCGCCTGCATGAACTGGTCCCGTGCTAGCTCGCTCTGCACGGAGGGGGCATGTGAGCATATGCCCGCCGAGAGAGGCTCTCAATGTCATTAGCTAGCACCCGTAGAGGCTCTCCAGGCTGCCTGCGTCTATTACTCAGTTCGGAGCGCAGTAGCCCGGGCTGTACACACTGTCCATAGCGTCTCCTCAGTGCTCCCACTAAAGCACCATAATCATGCCTGTCCTCGGGGCTAATCAATATCAAACAGGCCAGAGCTTCATCCGTGAGGCATAAAGCCAACTGCAGTGCCCTTTCTTCATCCGACCACCCCTAAAATGAGCTAACAGTTCAAACTGAGCATGAAAAGCTTCCCAATCCGCCTTACCGGAATACTTCGGGGTCTTAACAGATACGGACGCAGCCGGGAACTGGGCGCCGCCATGTTTGTTTACATCCTGAGCCCCAGATTCCTCGTCACGCCCGCGTCGACGTCGCCACTCTCGGTCCGCCCACCAGAATCCGCGCGAAATACAGTCGACGAAGCACTCATGCCTGCTTCAGCCGCCATCGCTCTAACGTCCTCCCTCAAGCGGCCTCTGCGCTCCGACGCCTCTGGCGATCTCCTCAGACAGAACCCCCGACGTCCATTCACACGCACCTCCTTGGCCATAATCGTCCCCTACCTCCACCTTCACTTTCGGATTCCTCGACGCATTTTCAACCCCGTTCTCACCTACGGTAGCTAGCCACATAAGTCAGCTAGCTAGCTGGCTAACTTGTATCAACGTTTTTACTTCTGACACCAATGTAATGACCTGACTAGATCATAAAGGAACAATTGTCCAGACAGAGGCTTGAATATGTTCAACACTCATCACGTTAGGTCATCAGAAGATGATGCAACAATAGTCTCTTCAAAAACAAATCAGTTAGAGAAGGGCCGATATTGGCCTTTTCTAGTCTATCAGTTTTGCTGATCATCCCTCTACATACCAAAGCTGTTGCTATGCCAGCCACCATTCACTACCTGAGACACGAGCACTGCAAAATGCCCAGGAATGTCTAGCTTGAACAATCAGCAGCAGCAAGCTAGCTCATTCTCAAACAGGTGAAAGTGCAGTATTGACACATTAATTGACTAATCAAACTCCTGTTTCAAATATTAGTTTAGTTTAATTCACTAATAAGAAGGCTCGTGTCAATGTGCCCAGACACGTATGCAATAAGCAAGCTCGCTAAGAAGATAAAAGTTTACACTAACGGGTCAAATAGCTAACAAATTGTGATGTTAGCTAACTGGCTAGATAAGCAAGGTTCTAAGATATCAGATAGGCGCTAATGTTAGCTGGTTATGGTTTTGAACATGCACCATTTTCAGCAACGAGTCATCTGACTTGCTCTTTACTGGTGTGCTGATCTGACAAGCCACAAGCGTATCCGTAAATGTAGTTGATAGACGGATTAGATGATTGTTGTAATAGGGAAAGAAGTAAATAAAAGGTTGCCAATAGGTTTAGCTACCTAAGAATATTCCTGCATGTTTATGGACCAAGAAAGCTCTAGAGCAGTGTGCGTTCTAACTTCTCAAACTATGGACAAAAGAGTCATTCAGACAGAACATGCATTGTAGATTCACATTTTTCCTACTTTCGCTCTCCTTGTTAGAAATTATGCACATTTATGGCTTGGTAACAAACGTCATCGCCATTGAGTTAGTTCTCATCGTAGCAGCAGCAAGTGAAATTAGCGTGAGGGAGACGTGAAAGGGAGCGGAGTTAATGCTGATGCTTATTTGCAAATGTTGTTCATCAGTAGGCTACTAGAAGTCCCAAATTGAAGGCAAACAGATTGCCATCTGTAGCACCATAGACTCCACTGATCAGCCAAAACAAGATCAATAACTCAAATGCACACATTCCTATTGAATATGCATTCACCTGTATTGTGAGGAGGTCTATGCCATCTTAATTTACCCAGTTTATTAAGAGATTTACCATTCAAATAAAATTATTACCATTATGTTATGTTGTTTGTTTTTTACTAATCTAAGTCACATTTCTTTGATTTTAAAACAGATGCAATAATGCATACATGGCTGTCTGGGAAATTTGGTCAATTTTTCCAATTCAATGATAGTGATATATTGTCCATCGGCCTCTTTGATCCCCAAAAATCATCACCAGCCTTAAAAAAAATCCATTGATCTTTCAGTAATCAGGACATCCAACTGTCCCAATATCTGGGTTAAACGCTAATTCTAAAATGCCCTTCTAGCCAATCAGAAACGAGTATTCAACAACGCTGTGGTATAAGGTCAAATAATTTAGCCTGTATCACCTCCCAATATGAACTCTAACAATGGTATCTAAATCTGATTGGTGCATGGCTGTTTCCATGAGTCAAGGGCTGTAATGTTGGGACATGGGTTTAATCACACTGCTATACAAAGCAGGCAATAAGCTTAATGTACCACAATACTGTCGGCACAGTTATCTCACCACAAACAACTGTTACATCTGAGGTCATTTTCAGACGGTACCATTCTTCACACCTGTGCATCACACAACACATTCCACATTTTCAAGATAATAGTTCCCAAGTTTTTTTTTACCGTTTTACTCCTGGCCTGTTGTAACCTGACAACATTTCCAAACTGTTCAATGTAGGATTTGAGCTGAGGCTCAAACAACCCAGTGGGAAGATGGCCAACATAAATCCCTCTTGGACTTGTTTGTTGTCCCTGTAAAGAAAGAGGAAAATGTGAGTAAGACAGAACATTGTGTAAAATGTAGTTGGCTAGCCAGCAGATCTCACTTGCTTACAGCTGCACCAGGGCGGAACCAGCATGAGATATGGCTCAGAAAACGTACCTCAATCCAGGGATGAGAAATTTGTTGTACTCCGAATTGTCCCATTATCATTAACATTTACTGTTACACCGAATAAATTAAACAACTGCTAGTTTAAGTATACTGTCATTTTCATACAATACATTTTATAGTTTAACCAACCACATTGTTTCCACAAGGGATGTGCTATAGCCGCATTAGCCTGCTAGCTAACGAACAGTAGCTAAGGCCTGGTAGCTAGCTAACTTGCCTTGCTAGCTAGCAAAAATCACCCAAAGTTCACTCTCCAGCAGGGGTCGCACAAAACTACCCACATACGTACATTCATTTGTATAGGTTACTATCAGACGAGTCCTGTGAAACCTGTCGGGGTTGTAGAGCAAAACATATTAGGTGGATATAGGTGGATGCAGTGGATTGAGACGCAGCTCATGCAAAAAAAAACATTATCTTAAATTGACGGATTTTGAGGGCTATTTTTTAAATCATGTTAATTAGATTGATGCATGGCTGCATCAATAGACTTACGGATGAATATCCTTTGGTTGCATCTCCGTTGCGTCATACCATTGTTAAGAATGCTCTCAAGCCACCCTTTACCAGCGGTGCCATAGTGGTGCCCTAAAGTGGTGATAAACCCAGTTATTCTGGACAGAGGCTAACTACTGTTTAGTCTAAATTACACTATGCTAACGTTAGCTAGCTAATAATCAGGTAGCAAGCCCTCGATCTTAGCTAGCTAGCTAATGTTATACTGCATCTAAAGTAAATTGAGCGAGATCAAAATGATGACAAAAGGTTTTCCTACTAGTTATGCCTCCCTCTTAATGTCATTGTATTTCCAAGCAACTGTAATGCACTTTTGATTAAATCTTCATCAGTGCTCATTGACAATGCATTGTGTAGAATGCTCAGTCGAGGATGTTCAATACAATATTGTAACGAAACATGCAAACCATGAATACACAGGAATGCTATCCGATCTTAGTGAAGTTGTAAGCATGTGGGTCGGATCTGCTGGCTAGTAGTTAGCTAACTAACTAACTACTAACTTTTAAGTCAAATAAATGCTGTCACTCAAATGTTGGGTAACCTAACGTAGCAGGCATAAAAGGACGTATGGGCGGAGTCTCTACAACCATTTTTTAGGGGAAACGGAAGTTAGGTTGAAAATACTGTATCCCTGAAACATCTGTATTCTGGCGACCCCACGAAGCGTGAACCAAAGACAGTACAGTGTGAAGATGTGCTAAAACTACTTCTCCTATAGAAATCCCTGATCAGGTTTGTAGGCGATGTCATGGCGACATTGGCTAGATAAGCAAATGTGCAGAATCACGTCATTGGGTCTAATAGTCGCCTCACGCCAAACTACGTCAACTCCAAGGCACTCCTTATATAAAGTTGTTTTTGAGGAAAACTCAAATGTGTCAGTTAGTCACTTTCACGAGATTGGTGTTATAACATGTTCAACTACTTCAGACATTGTCTCGTATTTAGGTTGTGCCTTTAGATTAAGAAAATGATCAGCTAAGGAATAATGGTTTACTTCTCTCATTGACATCTCAAACCCCATACACTGGCCAGGAAGGCCAAAAAGATCATCAAGGACAATAACCACCCGAGCCACTGCCTGTTCACCCCGCTATCATCCAGAAGTCGAGGTCAGAACAGGTGTATCTGACCTGGGACCGAGAGACTGAAAAACAACCTCTATCTCAAGGCCATCAGACTGTTAAATAGCCATCATTAGGACATTAGGGGCTGCTGACCTATAGACTTGAAATCACTGGCCACTTTAATAATGGAACAGTAGTCACTGTTAACATATTTTGCATTACTCAACTCATATGTATAACGTATAACGTAAACTCACCCCATTCCGTACAAATGTGCGCAACTGCAACATTCAAACGAGGCTACAAAGAAAACTAATGGGACTGTAGCGACTGTGTTGACTTCAAAATCGGGGTTGTGAACTAGGTTTTTATTCAAGCGTTGATCGACATGATAATGGCTCTATAGTATTGGAGAAAAGTTTTATTTACATTTTAGTGGCGATAAGCAATTTTGCCTGCTCATTGCCTGCTTGAATTATGCAGAAACGGGTAGTGTTTTGGTCATGCAATTGATTCTGTTGGAAAGGGGAGAAATTGTGTTTTACAATGGTATTGACATCACAGTTCATCTGGAATTATTACGTTTTTGGGGCGCTAAAATAAGGGCAATTGTACGGACCATGGCGATGTACGAGTTTATGTGAGTTTACGTTATACTGTATCTTAAGTCTACGCCGCTCTGACATTGCTCATCCAAATATTTATATATTTTTAATTTCATTCCTTCACTTTAAAATATTTGTATTGTTGTGAAATTGTTTGATATAACTTGTTAAATATTACTGCACTGTTGGAGCTAGAAACACAAGAATTTCGCTACACCTGCAATAGCATCTGCTAAACACTTGTATGTGACCAATAAAAATTGATTTGGTCAGCTTCGCAAGCGTCCCCGGAAGTCTCGCGATGTTGCGCTTCTGGGTTGAATTTTGGGTGGTGTTAGCTACCTTGCTACCTACCAGGACAATGTGGCTATAGCACACCCCTTGCAGAAACAATGTGATTAGATAAACGAACACATCTATATGTTTAGAATAAAATGTATAGGTTTTGGGTATTAAGACTCTAGCCAGCTTGAGAACTTGGGCCCACGTGCATGATGTGGATTTCAGTCCAGTGCAATTTGGGCAAACCAACCTTTTTGTGTCGCTTCTTCATCTCCTGGACTTTCGTCTTGAATTCAGGGTCCTCTTTCAGATTCAGAGCCAAAAAAGCTTTAGCCGGCTTAGTAACCACCGGTGCCTTAGTTTCTCTCATGGCACTTATTTGACTATTTTTACATAAATAAAACGATTCGCGAGACCGAAAACACGTTTTCTTCTTCCAGGCGTCATTAACACACGTGACTAGACTCAGCATATACATGAGAGACAGCGTCATATATCGTTTTGGAGGTATCAAGAAAGCAAGCCTTATCTTGACCACAAAAACAATATTATTCACAAGAAATCATGATGACAGTGTGGAAAATAGTGAGTACCGAAAAATACTTGCAATATCACTTGTAATGTAAATGTATATCATATGAGAAGTGTAATGTTTATGAAAATCCATGGCATCAGATTCAATTGTTGCAAAGGGATGTGTGTGTGTGTGTGTGTGTGTGTGTGTGTGTGTGTGTGTGTGTGTGTGTGTGTGTGTCAGTCAGAGGGAGAGGGAGGAGGGGTCGTTGGAGTGGGTCTCTACTAAATTAATGTGGTCACACAATAAATTCAGAACAGTGAGGGCAGTGGCTTTAAAAACTGATATGGCAACAAAAATAATCTACTTTACTGTGAATGGAAGACCAGAGCAGGCAGAGTTTCCAGTGGATTGCCCTGCCCAGGATGTCAAAGGTAGGCAATTAAAATAATATCACCTTTTTATTTTGGTGTCTTTGAAATATCATCAAATTTTACTGTTGTCTGAAGCATGATTTTGTTTTTTAACTCATTACTCTGATATGAGAAACCTCTCAAAACCTCTGAATTATTTATGATTTGTATACTTGTTTGACATTTCACAGCACTGTTAGGAGCTAGTAACACAAGCATTTCTCTACACCCACAATAACATCTGCTATACTGTGTACACATCCAATAAACGTTGATTTTTGAATTGATTTTATTTTGATTTGAAATATATAAACAAAGTACATACATGGAAAGGTTAAAATCACAAGCACTTTTATTGCTTCTCTACCAGATCAAACAATGGATCAGAACTCAAGAAAAGCACTGAGACCTAAAATAGTTATGTAAGTGCAATCCATCAGAAGATGCAAAGACCTGCAATCATTGTCTTCATCAAAAGAAGCAAGCAGTCTCTGAATTGATAGAGAGAAATAGTGCATGCTTGATGCTTCAGCAGGATAGAGACAGACACAGGTGCAGCTGACAACAACACTCTGCACTTACATTTGCGTCAAAGCTAACATATGGTGTACATATGGCATCTTTAGAATAGAGTCGAGATGTGACGTATTGATGTGAGGGTTATTGAGGTCTCAGCATTGTTGTGGTTTGTTACTCTAATGAGATAGAGGGAAGGGGTTATTGAAAGTCCATTCATATAAATAAATACATAACATGTCAATAATATTATTTTCCAAACAGTACCAAGGACAGGCATAAAGGAATGTAATTTAATTCAGTGATCAAATAGCTTGAGATCCATCTCATAGATGCTAATGTAATGAGAATTAATTTTCCTTCAAAGATTCTGCCTACTGTCTGTAGATTTGACTACCTATAAACCCCTTTGTAGCACACAAAAATAGCATTGATATAAAATGCAATCATAAAGTGCAATTGATCGTGGGTTTGAAATTATCTCGAGTCCTTTACCTTCTCATTTCGCCTCTTTTCTTCTCCCTTTTATTCCTTTGGTAGATGTTTTGCACGTCTATTTAGACACAGACACGGTGTGAATTGATAGCTTTAGATTACCCCTTTACAGAGCTGCCTCGGGCAATAATAGTCCCTCTCTTCTAATCTTTGTGTGTATGAATGGCATTGACAAAAGTTTGGCCAAGCTGCTGAGCACATAAAAACCTATTATTTTGTTCACCTGCTGTACAGAGAGAGATCTAGGGTTTTTGTGTGTGTGTTTGATTGCAAAACTTGAAGCTAGTGTTGATTGAAGTGTCCGGTATTGGAAAAAATAGCTCTTGGTTGCCTGAGCTATTTTCACAGGAGATCAACTTAAAATGTTTTCTGTGTTTGCATGCACGTGTGTTTGTTACTTTCAAGATCTGTTCCGCTCTGCAGCTGAGGCAGGACCCCATGACATTCTGAAGCTGTACAACCCTAAGGGCAACATCATCAACATCTCCCCGCACCTGGAGCCCAACAGTCCTAACTCATGTTATAAACTAGAGGTGGTGGCTGCTGACTGCAACAGTGAGCCATTAGGTATTATCTGCCATGGTGCCAGAGACATTGGCTGACAGTGGGCATACTTGCATTGTTATTGTGTTGTAACTCTTGTTTGTTTCATTAGGGCCTGTGTATATTGATGTTAATATTTTAATTGTGTACCTCATGTTGAAGGTGTGGAGCTTGCTGTGGCACTAGGATTTGACCTCTCCTCCATGGAGAAAAGGTAAGGCTGACATGGTGTATACAGGAGTGACCATTCTCAAGGTTGGGGCCCATTCTGAAACTGTCAGACTATGTAAGGGATCAAGCTGTGTGAGTCAGGAGGGCCATATGTTATGTATCCCAGACTGCAGGGCTGTGTGAGTCAGGAAGACCATATGTTCTGTACCCCAGACTGCAGTCTGTGTGAGTCAGGAAGACCATATGTTCTGTACCCCAGACTGCAGGGCTGTGGGAGTCAGGAAAACCACATGTTCTGTACCCCAGACCAATGTTCCCTCTAATTGTTTTAGTCACTGAGCAAATCTCAGGTCTGCTGAGCGAAAACTTGAACGTTGTGAAAAATTCTGTGCAACTTCCGGCGTGTGTTTACTGTGAACACTGAGGTTGTACCCGCTTTAACCTGTTGAAACTCCCCATCCCGGATCCGGGATCGTGACTAAAGCCTCAGGCTCATTAGCATAACGCAACGTTAATGATTTCTGAAAATCGCAAATAAAATGAAAATAATGCGCCTGCTCTCAAGCTTAGCCTTTTCTTAACAACACTGTCATCTCAGATTTTCAAAATATGCTTTTGAACCATAGCAATTGACTAATTTGTGTAAGAGTATGCTAAGCTAGCTTAGCATTTTGAGTAGCATTTAGCATGCAACATTTTCACAAAAACCAGATAACCAAATAAATAAAATCATTTACCTTTGAAGAGCTTCGGATGTTTTCAATGAGGAGACTCTCAGTTACATACCAAATGCGCGGTTTTTCCTGAAAGCGTCTGTGTGTAGGAGAAATCATTCCGTTTTGTACATCACATTTGGCTACCGAAACGAACCGAAAATTCAGTCACCTACAACGTCAAACTTTTTCCGAATTAACTCCATAATATCGACCGAAACATGGCAAACGTTGTTTGGAATCAATCCTCAAGGTGTTTTTTCACATATCTCTTCATTGATATATCGTTCAGGAAGCCTGCATTCTCCTCTGAATTCTGTGGAAAAATACTTGCAGCTGACTTTTGCGCACCAATTTCAGGGCGCAGGACACCGAGCGGACACCTGGTAAATGTGGTCTCTTATGGTCAATCTTCCAATGATATGCCTACAAATACGTCACAATGCTGCAGACACCTTGGGGAAACGACAGAAAGGGCAGACTTACTCCTCTCGCATTCACAGCCATATAAGGAGACAATGGAAAACAGAGCCTCAAAAATCCTGCTCATTTCCTGGATGCCGTCTCATCTTGGTTTTGCCTGAAGCTCACGTTCTAGGGCACGCACAAAAAATATCTTTGCAGTTCTGGACACGTCAGAGTGTTTTCTTTCGAAAGCTATCAATTATATGTATAGTCGAGCATCTTTTTGTGACAAAATATCTTGTTTAAAACGGGAACGTTTTTCATCCAAAAATGAAATTGCGCCCCTAGAGTTTCAACAGGTTAAGTTAGTTTTAACAGTGGTCACGTAGGCTACTGTGGCTATTTGATCAAAATGTAGGCCTACCAGAGTGGCGTACCATGAAAAACATACCAGAGTGGCTTACCATAAAAAAACAATGGAGAAAATGCCCCCCATAACATTTGAACATGGAAATAGTTCTATCATTCAGCCAATAGTAGCAGCCAATGTGTGGTGTTCAATGTAGGCCTACATTCTATGAGACTTTTGAACAAAAAAAATGCAGGGATTGACATTAACCAGTTTATCCACTTGTCCTTCAGACAAGGAGGTGACTGCAAATGATGTTGTTGTTTGATGCAAGAAAACACTTTACAAAATAAAGTGCATCATTGTTCCCATAACACTATTACAGAGAATCAGACAAATTATGGGGTACTCTGCCTATTGGCTACTTAGCTTATTAAAGCCTGTCTTAAAATAAAACACTGCCCCCTTTGAGACAAAAAAAAAGTCTCTTTACTTGACTCGCTTTTCAAAGATGTCTAGAAATGCACACGTTTTGTGCTCTTGTAGGAGGCAATCACTCCCCCAATGCTGACTACAAATGATCTATAACTGGGCTAATAACTCACTAACTAGCAAAGGATATGAACAAATGTCCACGTCGCTATATCAAGCTCTCACTTTGATCTCAAAACAAGCGCATCTACTCACGAACGCACAAGCTGTAGAAACATTCCAGTTCAAAGTGAATGGCACAGATCCATATACTGTATGGAAATGGCTCATTTGCATATACGCCTACTGCAACTGATTGGTTATGGCATACCGGTCTATGTAGAGTACGGGACTCGGATGCGTTCTGCCTACAACAAAATCTCTTGCATAATTTGTTTTGTTTTTGTATATTGCCTTGAAAGTGGCTAATATTGCATTGATTAAATCACAATTCCCACAGTAAAGGAAAACATTGATAGTGTTAATTAACTAATGGGGAAAACTATAGAAAGTTGAGTGAAGTTGAATCTCGTGCTTCTCTACGTGGGCTGATATTTCTTCTTTGGCAGTCCCGGGAGCTGTGTGCCCATGCACACCCGCAGCTTCGAGGGAGCATTGCCATAGACTTCAGGGCTGTGTGAGTCAGGAGGGCCATCTGTTTTGTACCCCAGACTGCAGGGCTTGGAGAAGAAGATCCTGATCGAGGCTGGTGAGACTCCTGCAGTCGTGTACGAGATGAAGAGACAGGTGGAGTCATTCCGGGAGAAACTTGAGGTACGTTGTGTTATTGATGCTGTATAGATAGAATTTGATAAATTATGTGTAAAAGCTCATTCATATACCAGTATCATGTAAGTTCACTGCGTCTGCCTAGCCTAGTGTATCTGTGTCTCCACAGAGTGTTGAGCATCTCAGCTGGCTGGGCCTATTCAAAGAGCTATCTGAGGGAACACAGAAGCCCTCTCCTTTCTACCACAAGAGAACACTGCGCAAGACCAGAGAGGAATGTGAACATGTACGGGAAAAGTTCCTGCAGATGAGGCATGTTTACTTACGCTCAATGATGGAGACCATGTGTCATCAGATGAATAGGCTGTGCCACTCTTATCAAGACTCCATTGCTTGAATAGTGGTGTTGCAATTGAGATCACAATTTGGATATCATATTATAAAAATTTGAGATGAAAATAACAGAATAGTAATTTTATGTTCTCCATAGTTCCCTGGAGGTTTCAGAGGAAGTGAGACAGTACCTCAAGACCCCAACTTTTGACAACTGGTGAGTTCCCCATCTATTTTCCTTTTTTCTACTTTCCTTAGAAAATGTGCTAATGGACTTTTTTACACAGTAGGAGTTACAGAGAGACTACAGACAGGGTCCTGTGAGTGCTGGTTGTGCGTGGGAGGTGAGAGGGTTGAGCAATATTTCTGTTGTGTGATAAACAAACTGCATCTGCACCTGCTGCTTCAAAAGAGAGACAGGGAGAGACAGGGAGCAGGGCCTGAAGAGGATGGGGTTATTCAACCCTTTCATCTGTCGTACAGGCTCATATCAATATGAATGGCTGTCTGCTATGGGTTTACCAATCAAAAGGAGGTCTTTATAACAAGCTTCATTAACACGGGCACTTTTGAAGGATGCATTATGCGTACCACATACACATCACAGCTTTCAGTCCAGTTTGGTTACAGTATGTATTACTTCAGGGCCTTTTAGAACTAAAATAAGGTGAATACCTCACTTCAAAAGAGGGAATATATATCGGCCACTTGGGGAAAAAACTAAAGCTACCATTAGGGTTACGAAATTCAGGGAACTGTCAATAAATTCCCTACTTTTCCAGAAATCCTGGTTGGAGGGTTCTGGATTTCCTGCTTAATTCCTCTTGGTTCTGGGATCCTCCAAACAGGATTTTGGGAAAACCAGGGAATTGATTTAAAGTTCCTGGAATTTTTAAACCCTAGCTACCATACAATAACCCATATTTTTGTGACATGTTGACTAGGACCACTTTCAAAACTGTTCTCTGAATATATATGATTAAATATTCCAAGTAAGTGTTTGTTAGACCCGTACAGAGATTAGTCAAAAGGGCAGCTCACCCGGAGCTACTGCATCCAGAAATCTATTAATCCATCAGTTTACCTTATTTATCAACCCTTGGCCAGGACACTAAAGGGCACATTTAAAGTGGTTATTGCTACATATGAAGCATACAGTAGGTTACAGTTAGTACCGTGTTTAAAAATATATATATTTAACCTTCAATGGAAAAGCCCATTGAGACCCAGAGTCTCTTTTTCAAGGGAGACCTGGCCAAGAAGGCAGCAATAATCAATATATTACATCATTAAAACATACAACAATACAACAACATGATCCAACCTTTAAAAAAAAAGCATTTACACTCCTCTGTAACAGAGTCTCCAATCAATATTTTAAATTCATTCAGTGGCACTAACATATCTAGATGAAGCATGGATTTTACGTTATTCCATGTGTTTAGTGCACAAGAAGAGAAGGCAGTCTTGCCTAATACTGTGAATGTCCTAAGGACTAAGTAGCAACCACCTAGCAGATCGGGTATGGTAACTGCTAGTAGTGTAGGAGACCAGACTACAGAGGTAAAGAGGGAGTTTACCCAAAAGGGCTTTGTACAGTAGATGAACACATACAAATGTATCTTTCTGCACATATAAAGTGAGGTCCAACCTACCATTTAGTACAATGTGCATTGGTGGGTGAGTGACTTGGCATTTGTAATAAAGGGCAAGGATGCATGATAAAGAGTCCAGTCTCTGTAAGACGGAGGAGGTTGCACGCATATACAACAAGTCACCGTAATCAATTACAGAGAGAAAAGTGGCCTGAACAAGCTTCTTTCTAGCCATAAGTGGGAAGCAAGCCTTATTACAAAAATAAAAACCCAATTTCAATTTAAGCTTTGTCACAAGATTATCCACGTGAACTTTAAAGGACAACTTGTCATCCAACCAAATACCTAGATATTTGTAGGATGACACTTTCAATGGATAAGCTACCAGATGTGACAATGCTAATGTTCTCTGGCAGAATTCTTGCTCTGGTAAAGGCCATGAATTTAGTTTTTTGTACATTCAAGACCAGTTTGAGACCATAAAGGGAGTGACTGAAAAGTGACTGAAAAGCAGTCTGGAGCTCTTCAACAGCCTGAACTAGAGAAGGAGCACATGAATATATAACTGTATCATCTGCATACAGATGTAACTTTGCTGGTTGCATCCCATTTCCCCAAATCATTAATAAAAATTGAGAACAACACAGGAGCTAAAATGGAATCCTGGGGCACACCTATATTCATCTCAAGAAAGCTATACTTGTGATTGTCAGTATATACACAAGCGGTTTTATGATCTCCTAAAAATGAATGATTTGACCTTTTGACACTTGACTTGTCCTGCTATGTGTGTGCAGGCAGTGGGAGGATGCAGAGATCATGGTTCTATTGCAGGTCATGTACACAGACCTGGATTTCATTGCCACCTTTAACATAGAGCCTGAGGTGCTGCACCAGTTCCTGTATGAGGTGTACAAACGGTACAACAACATCCCCTTCCACAACTTCAAACACTGCTTCTGTGTCACCCAGATGGTGAGTGTGTGTGTGTGCGTGTGTGTGTGTCTGTGTGTGTGAAAAAGAGGGTGGTCAGGGGAAATCATGTAGTCCCATTCCTCTGTGCACTCATAAAATGATCCAATTATCCAATCACCCTAAACCCTGATTGGTTAGGACATCCAGACCCCTTTACTGATTTTAGAAATAGACTCAATATAATCATTCAGAGGTTTGCCGGTTAAGACATTGCGTTATTACCCACAGGGGATAACAACCTGCCATGATGTAGAATGAACAACCTGGCATATACAGTTTAAATAACATGCAATAACACACCAGTGCAACAGCACACCACCATTAAAAGTCATTTTGAAATAAACAAAAACAAATGTCAATGTTTCTATTAATATAATTCCTGTGGATGAATGTTATAGCAATTATCCATCATTGAGTTGTATTGTCATGTCTTGTTATGTCTGTTCCTGTCCTTTCTCTTCACTCTGTCTCTCTCTGCTGGTCTTTTTAGGTTACCTTCTCTGTCTCTCATTCTTCAGCTGTTCTACATCTCCCCTAACTAGCTCATTCACTCTTTCCCACCTGTTCTCTCTTCCCCCTCTGATTAGGTCTCTATTTCTCTCTCTGTTCCTGCTACTTTCAGTGTCTGATTCTTGTTTGTGTTTTTGATGCCAGAAGCAAGCTGTCGTCTCGTTTGCTTCCACCTTGTCCTATCCTGTCGGAGTCTGCCTGGCAGGTGCATCCTGCATTATACTAACGTTCTTTTTGTTCCATTGACAACGTTGGAAGAGGATTTATGCCATTCCTGTTTTTCATTAAAGAACTCTGTTTTCTGTTAAAACCGCTTTTGGGTCTTCACTCAAGTACATAACAGAAGAATCAGACCAAGAATGGACCCAGCGGCTCCGGACCCTTTTCACTCCGCCGTCGAGATCCAGGGAGCGATGCTAGGCAGACACGAGGAGGAATTGTCTGCTGCTCGACATGCCGTTGAGACCCTGGCCGTCCAAGTCTCCGACCTCACAAGACAGGTTCACCAACTCCACCTCGATCCACCGCCCACTTCCAGGGTTTCCGAGTCTCCGGAGCCCAGGATCAACAACCCGCCGTGTTACTCTGGGAGCCCACTGAGTGCCGCTCATTCCTCACTCAGTGTGATGTGGTGTTCTCTCTCCAGCCCAACACTTACTCCAGGAGCGCAGCCCGCATCGCCTACGTCATTTCTCTCCTTACCGGACGGGCGCGTGAGTGGGGCACGGCAATCTGGGAGGCGAGGGCTGAGTGTATTAACCAGTATCAGGACTTTAAGGAGGAGATGATACGGGTTTTTGACCTTTCTGTTTTTGGGGAGGAGGCTTCCAGGGCCCTGTCTTCCCTATGTCAGGGGAATCGATCCATAACGGATTATTCTATTGAGTTTCGCACTCTCGCTGCCTCTAGTGACTGGAACGAGCCGGCTTTGCTCGCTCGTTTTCTGGAGGGTCTCCTCGTCGAGGTTAAGGATGAGATCCTCTCCCGGGAGGTTCCTTCCAGTCTGGACTCCTTAATAGCTCTCGCTATTCGCATAGAGCGACGGTTTGATCTTCGTCGCCGAGCTCGTGGAAAGGAGCTCGCGTTCTCCGTTGCTCCCCCTCTCCACATCACTGCCACCTGCCGCATCACTGCCACCCTCCTCCGCCGGCTCGGATGCTGAGCCTATGCAGCTGGGGGGTATCCGCATCTCGGCCAAGGAGAAGGAACGGAGAATCACCAATCGCCTCTGTCTCTACTGCGGCTCCGCTGGTCATTTTGTCACCTCATGTCCAGTAAAAGCCAGAGCTCATCAGTAAGAGGAGGGCTACTGGTGAGCGCAACTACTCAGGCCTCTCCTTCTGGATCACGCACTACCTTTCCGGTCCATCTCCGCTGGCCCGGTTCATCTGCTTCCTGCAGTGCCTTGATAGACTCTGGGGCGGAGGGCTGTTTTATGGACGAGACCTGGGCTCGGGAACATGACATTCCTCTCAGACAGTTAGGGAGCCCACGGCCTTGTTCGCTTTAGATGGTAGTTCTCTCCCCAAGATTCAGCGTGAGACGCTGCCTTTAACCCTCACTGTCTCTGGTAATCATAGCGAAACCATTTCTTTTTTAATTTTTCGTTCACCTTTTACACCTGTTGTTTTGGGTCATCCCTGGCTAGTGCGCCATAACCCTTCTATTAATTGGTCTAGTAATACTATCCTATCCTGGAATGTTTCTTGTCATGTGACCTGTTTAATGTCTGCTATCCCTCCTGTTTCCTCTGTCTCTTCTTCACAGGAGGAGCCTGGCGATTTGACAGGGGTGCCGGAGGAGTATCACGATCTGCGCACGGTGTTCAGTCGTTCCAAGGCCACTTCTCTCCCTCCACACCGGTCGTATGACTGTAGTATTGATCTCCTTCCGGGAACTACTCCCCCCCGGGGTAGATTATACTCTCTGTCGGCTCCCGAACGTAAGGCTCTCGAGGATTATTTGTCTGTTTCGCTCGACGCCGGTACCATAGTCTCCTCCTCCTCTCCCACCGGAGCGGGGTTTTTTTTTGTTCAGAAGAAGGACGGGTCCCTGCGCCCATGCGTGGATTATCGAGGGCTGAATGACATAACAGTTATGAATCGTTATCCGCTTCCTCTTATGTCTTCGGCCTTCGAGATCCTGCAGGGAGCCAGGTCTTTCACCAAATTGGACCTTCGTAACGCCTACCATCTCGTGCGCATCAGGGAGGGGGACGAGTGGAAGACGGCGTTTAACACTCCGTTAGGGCACTTTGAATACCGGGTTCTTCCTTTCGGCCTCGTTAACGCTCCAGCTGTCTTTCAGGCACTAGTTAACGACGTCCTGAGAGACATGCTGAACATTTTTGTTTTCGTTTACATGGACGATATCCTGATTTTTTCACCGTCTCTCTCGATTCATGTTCAGCACGTGCGACGCGTCCTCCAGCGCCTTTTGGAGAACTGTCTTTATGTGAAGGCTGAGAAGTGCATTTTTCATGCCGCCTCTGTCCCTTTTCTCGGTTCCGTTATTTCCGCTGAGGGCATTAAGATGGATCCCGCTAAGGTCCAGGCTGTCATTGATTGGCCCGTTCCTAAGTCACGCGTCGAGCTGCAGCGCTTTCTGGGCTTCGCTAATTTCTATCGTCGTTTCATCCGTAATTTCGGTCAGGTGGCAGCTCCCCTCACAGCCCTTACTTCTGTTAAGACGTGCTTTAAGTGGTCCGTTTCCGCCCAGGGAGCTTTTGATCTTCTTAAGAATCGTTTTACATCCGCTCCTATTCTTGTTACACCTGACATCTCTAGACAGTTTGTTGTTGAGGTTGACGCGTCAGAGGTGGGCGTGGGAGCCATTCTTTCTCAGCGCTCTCTCTCTGACGGCAAGGTCCATCCTTGCGCGTTTTTTCTCTCATCGCTTATCGCCGTCAGAACGTAACTATGATGTTGGTAATCGCGAACTGCTCGCCATCCGCTTAGCCCTAGGCGAATGGCGACAGTGGTTGGAGGGGGCGACCGTTCCTTTTGTCGTTTGGACTGACCATAGGAACCTTGAGTACATCCGTTCAGCCAAACGACTTAATGCGCGTCAGGCTCGTTGGGCTCTGTTTTTCGCCCGTTTCGAGTTTGTTATTTCTTATCGTCCGGGCTCAAAAAACACCAAGCCTGATGCTTTATCTCGTCTCTTCAGTTCTTCTGAGGTCTCCTCCGACCCCGAGGGGATTCTCCCTGAGGGGCGTGTTGTCGGGTTGACTGTCTGGGGAATTGAGAGGCAGGTAAAGCAAGCACTCGCTCACACTCCGTCGCCGCGAGCTTGTCCTAGGAACCTTCTGTTCGTTCCCGTTCCTACTCGTCCGGCCGTTCTTCAGTGGGCCCACTCTGCCAAGTTAGCCGGCCACCCCGGCGTTCGGGGTACGCTCGCTTCCATTCGCCAGCGTTTCTGGTGGCCCACTCGGGAACGTGACGCGTCGATTTGTCGCCGCTTGTTCGGTCTGCGCGCAGACTAAATCTGGGAACTCTCCTCCTGCCGGCCGTCTCAGACCGCTTCCCATTCCCTCTCGACCGTGGTCTCACATCGCTTTAGATTTTATCACCGGACTGCCTTCATCAGCGGGGAAGACAGTTATTCTTACGGTTGTCGATAGATTCTCTAAGGCGGCTCATTTCATTCCTCTCGCTAAGCTCCCTTCTGCTAAGGAGACGGCTCAGATCATTATCGAGAATGTTTTCCGAATTCATGGCCTTCCGTCTGACGTCGTTTCCGACAGAGGCCCGCAGTTCACGTCTCAATTTTGGAGGGAGTTTTGCCGTTTGATTGGGGCTTCCGTCAGTCTCTCGTCCGGCTTTCATCCCCAGTCTAACGGTCAAGCCGAACGGGCCAATCAGACTGTTGGTCGCATTTTACGCAGTCTTTCTTTTCGTAACCCTGCGTCTTGGTCAGAACAGCTCCCCTGGGCAGAGTACGCCCACAACTCGCTTCCTTCGTCTGCTACCGGTCTATCTCCTTTTCAGAGTAGCCTCGGGTACCAGCCTCCGCTGTTCTCATCTCAGCTCGCCGAGTCCTGCGTCCCCTCCGCTCAGGCTTTTGTCCAGCGTTGCGAGCGCACCTGGAAGGGGGTCAGGTCGGCACTTTGCCGTAATAGGGCGCAGACTGTGAGGGCCGCTAATAAGCGTAGGACCAAGAGTCCTAGATATTGTTGCGGTCAGAGAGTATGGCTCTCCACTCAGAACCTTCCCCTTAAGACAGCTTCTCGCAAGTTGGCCCCGCGGTTCATTGGTCCGTTCCGTATTTCTCAGGTCATTAATCCTGTCGCAGTGCGACTTCTTCTCCCGCGCTATCTTCGTCGCGTTCACCCGGTCTTCCATGTCTCCTGTGTTAAGCCCGTTCTTCGCGCCCCCGCTCGTCCCTCCCCCCATCCTTGTCGAGGCGCACCCATCTACAGGGTTCGTAAGATTTTGGACATGCGCCCTCGGGGCCGTGGTCATCAGTACCTAGTGGATTGGGAGGGGTACGGTCCTGAGGAGAGGAGTTGGGTTCCCTCTCGGGACGTGCTGGACCGTTCGCTGATCGATGATTTCCTCCGTTGCCGCCAGGTTTCCTCCTCGAGTGCGCCAGGAGGCGCTCGGTGAGTGGGGGGGTACTGTCATGTCTTGTTATGTCTGTTCCTGTCCTTTCTCTTCACTCTGTCTCTCTCTGCTGGTCTTTTTAGGTTACCTTCTCTGTCTCTCATTCTTCAGCTGTTCTACATCTCCCCTAACTAGCTCATTCACTCTTTCCCACCTGTTCTCTCTTCCCCCTCTGATTAGGTCTCTATTTCTCTCTCTGTTCCTGCTACTTTCAGTGTCTGATTCTTGTTTGTGTTTTTGATGCCAGAAGCAAGCTGTCGTCTCGTTTGCTTCCACCTTGTCCTATCCTGTCGGAGTCTGCCTGGCAGGTGCATCCTGCATTATACTAACGTTCTTTTTGTTCCATTGACAACGTTGGAAGAGGATTTATGCCATTCCTGTTTTTCATTAAAGAACTCTGTTTTCTGTTAAAACCGCTTTTGGGTCTTCACTCAAGTACATAACATGTATTCTCTCTGGACTGCTGCTCTTGCAATTCTTTATTCTCTGATAGATGTATGGGCTGATCTGGCTGACGGACCTGAAAAGTAAGATTGACAGCATTGACCTGCTCACCATGCTGACCTCTGCAGTCTGTCACGACCTTGATCACACGGGATACAACAATGCTTACCAGGTGACCTATCTATCTGACCACCACAGATATGTGTGTGTGTGTGTATGAATTGATAACTCACTATCAGCTCTATTTTTCAGATAAATGCTCGTACAGAACTGGCCCTGCGCTACAATGACATTTCCCCCCTTGAGAACCACCACTGTGCTGTGGCTTTTGAGATCCTGGAGAAGGTATGAGTATAGATGACTGGAGAGGTTATGGGTGGTATTGGCATGGGTGACTGAAGTTGGGCTGTGGTGTGTGTGGGCCAACTTTTCAGATGTCAACAGTAAAGTGTTTGTCTTTCTTACAGAATGAAAACAACATTTTCAGAAATCTGACAACTGAACAGTATAAACGGATAAGAGAGGGCATAATCAAGTAAGAATGTATTTCTTTGCATCCTCTTCACCAACACAAATATATGTTTACTTTGATCTAACCGTAATGTGTGGCAAGTGCATCAACTCAAGGCATTTAATTTATTCTTAGATGCATCCTGGCCACTGATATGACGAGACATAACGAGATCCTGAACAAATTCAAGTCCATCCTGCTTGTCTTTGACTTCAGCAACAAGGACCACAGAGACGTGGTAAGAAAGGATATGAATCAACAGTATGTTTCAGAAATAGTCCTATGTTTAGCACAGTGTTTATGAGGTGTCATGTAAATGTCACCCTGACTGGATGTCAGGTAAATGTCA
The DNA here is from genome assembly GCF_036934945.1 of Oncorhynchus masou masou. Taxonomy (NCBI): domain Eukaryota; kingdom Metazoa; phylum Chordata; class Actinopteri; order Salmoniformes; family Salmonidae; genus Oncorhynchus; species Oncorhynchus masou. Next base: position 29,936,910 of record NC_088240.1, read on the forward strand.
TCCTGGTACTCCCTGTTCCTTTTTAGTCAGATGTTGCCATGGTACCATAGGAGTCCACAGCCATGTTGCCTAGCAACATCAGATGGGAGAATCTTGGTATCTACTCGTGCTGATAGGGTACCAGCCTGGGGCTCTTCCTGACTGGATTAAAGTGATATGTACACTACCGTTCACTGTTGACACTTCTTTAATCAGCACAACAGTTTTCAGCTGTGCTAACATAATTGCAAAAGTGTTTTCTAATGATCAATTAGCCTTTTAAAATGATAAACTTGGATTAGCTAACACAACGTGCCATTGGAACACAGGAGTGATGGTTGCTGATAATGGGCCTCTGTATGCCTATGTAGATATTCCATTAAAAATCAGCCATTTCCAGCTACAATCGTCATTTATAACATTAACAATGTCTACACTATTTCTGCTCAATTTGCTGTTATTTGAATTGATTTTTTTTGCTTTTCTTTAAAAAACAATAACATTTCTAAGTGACCCCAAACTTCTGAACAATAGTGTATATCCCCCCTGTCTCCTTCCAGCTGATGATGATCATGATCAAAGTGAGTGACATCTCCAACGAAGCACGGCCTATGGATGTGGCTGAACCCTGGTTAGACTGCCTCCTGCAGGAGTTCTACAACCAGGTAACTAAGCACCACAACACAGATATTGGTTATGTTCCAATATAACTTCCAGCATACAACTTGGAATGTGTGGCTAAAACACTGCTTCATTCTAAATGGTATGCTACTGTGTATCATAGAGATAGCCTACTACAATGTAATATTAATTCAGTCCTGCTCTCAACTGGCCTCCCTCAGAGTGACAAGGAGAAGCTGGAGGGTCTTCCTGTCACCCCGTTCATGGACAGGGACAAGGTGACCAAGCCGTCCTCTCAGACAGGCTTCATTGGCTTCGTCCTCTTACCCCTCTTCATTGAGCTGGCTAACCTTTTCCCCTGCCTGGAGGTAAGAGCTCCTGGTCTACAACCACTACACTAATGTAGCTTCACTGTGATGCAACTTCATCCCCAACTGCTCTGCATGAAGTGGAATCGAAAGGTACTGGGACTCATTCATATTTTAGAGTGAATATTTAAGAGTGAATATTTTGGAGTGAAAAGGGGTGCCGTTACTCAAGCAATAGAAAATGCAAGGTGCAGCTGTGCCGGTATTCTGTACTGGTTGGCACTGGCCCAACTAAAGCACTGCCTAGCTGCCATATTTGTGTTAACATATCCAGATCCCTTTTCCTCTCTGTGCCCCTGTAGCAGCACATCATAGACCCGGTGCGTAAGGCCCTGGACTACTACACAGAGATGGAGAAAGCCCTAGAGAGAGAGAAACTGATCCGAGCACAAAGCGACAAGGCAGCTGCAGCCAAGAACACGACACCCCAGAACTTACAGAACCCTCAGAAAACAGCAAATACTCTGTCAGAGGCTGGGAATGCCTTGAACCCACCCACTCTGTGATGGCAAGCACTTATATGTTTCCTTTGGTCTTTGTAGAGACAAGGTATTCACTATGTCGTGTTACAGGAGTTGTCTGCTGTGTTTTGCTACAAACGTTTTTCACTGCATATATTCAGTTTTCAAAATATTTGCATATGAATAATGGTTAATTACACAATATGACATACAAGACATACGAGGAATCAGTGTGCAGTTATGTTTTGTATTGGTGATATGCTTAAACGAAAGACCAGAAGAGCTATTGTCTAACTGAAAAATGGGGATAAAGATTAGTGTATTTGTCTTCACTGAAAATCTGGACTATGGTTGTCATCTAGTGCATATGGATATTTTTCATATGGATATTTTTCATATTGATAATGTATAAAAAGGACAGAAATAACAGATATTATATTAAATATGTTTTTGCATGTATTGTACTTTTAGATTTAAGTGTTCTACTTAGAAACAAATAAATAAACACAACAAACAAACATTTCCTCTCGTTATATGCATATTTCATATTATTCCGCAATGTACATTGTACAATGGATACATTTTCATTATCTTGATCATTTGTAACTGGTTTCCACTAGATGGCACTCGGCCACAGTAAAAATTGGCTACTAAATTTAAGGTTAGGGTTCGGCTTAAGGGATAGCAGTGTGGTTAATGCTAGGGTTAAAAATCACATTTTAAGAAGATAAATTGTAGAAATAGGCGAAGTTTGACTTTGTGGCTGTGGTAACTAGTGACGATCTTTGGAACTGCGGTGAAAAACATTACGCAAAATGCCGCATTCATATATGCTCGTCGGAACGCAGCAATAATAGGAACCGGTGAACAATCGATGAGGTAGGGAAATTATGACATCATCTAAATGCACACATTTACGAAGGACCCATGCAAGACCAAGCAAGGAGTTTTGTATGGAGGTCAATGAGTGTCGAATTTGTTCAACACAAAAATGAATGACAACAACTTTTCACCTCAAATGTTTTATATGGAATAATGGGTCGATTTTATCGTATCTGGTTCTCGAAAATCATTGTCCTTGTCAGCACATTAGTTAGTATTTGTAGGAATCTATTTACGCAGAGAATTTATGGAAAGATACAACTGAGGTTTCAAGCAAGGAATATGACACTGTTATAAAAGCTATACCTAGTGGGATAAAATCTTTAATTCAGAATAATGCATATTTTGGAACATTATTGTAAGCGATATCCAGGTGAATGGCATAGGTTTACTATATAAGAAATTCAACAATCGTTTATTAAGGGATATTTTCTACAGGAAGTCTATTTCCTCTGCAATATGTTTTTGGGCTTCATCATTTGATGTAAACTTGCGCTGTGCTAGGCTCACTCCACACAAATGTATGGTGACCAATAAAGTATAGGACATCTCCTTTAAGATTATCTATAGATTATATCCGTGTAATAGCTTGATTTCAAAATATATACCTGATGTTACCAGTGAATGCAGTTTTTGAACTAGAAAATTAATCTATTGAACACTTATTATGTAATTGTTTACATAGGTGTTCTGGACTCATGTTAAACTATGCCATGGCAAGAAAATGCATACAACCACTGATATATCTAAAATTGACATATTATTTTACTACTCTGGTTACACAATTGAACCTCAGTACATCATAAAACTCTTTATTTTATTGGGAACATTTTTCATACACAAATAAACATTTATGAAGAAAAAGGCCCTTTTCTTATTTTTAAATCTGATTTGGAAAACTATTTAGAATCTTTAAAACGTTTACAAAACAAAATGTATTATTTTTTTTGTTGCTACATGTCTGTATTTGTTTATATATACTGTGGATTTGTATTAGTTTTTTCATTCTCTTCCTTATTTCTTTGTGTAATCCCCCTGGCTGTTCTGTTTCTTGTGTTTTGCATGTTACTGTTTAATAATAAATAATACATTAAAAATGAATGGTTTATTTGCTACGTGATGTTTATTTGATCGAATAGAAGTTTCGTAATGCTTAAGTTATGAGCGTATTGCTATAAGCAGGACACGTGGCATCCCGGTATTATGAGAAAAACAACAACATTTTATATCGGAATTCAAGATGGCTATGCATATGTAAGCGATGTGAAATGGCTAGCTAGTTAGCGGGTGCGCGCTAACAGCTTTTCAATCGGTGACGTCACTCACTCTGAGACCTTGAAGTAGTTGTTCCCCTTGCTCTGCAAGGGCAGCGGCTTTTGTGGAGCGTTGGGCATCGTGGGAGGCAGTTGTTGATGTGTGCAGAGGAGCCCAGGTAGGGGTGAGGAAAGGGACTGAAGCTATACTGTTACACATATTCAATTCAAAGCAAACTTTATTTGTCACATGCACTGAATAAAACAAGTGTAGGCTTTTCCGTGAAATGCTTACTTTACAAGCCCTTAACCAACAGTGCAGTTCAAGAAGAAGAAAATATTTACCAAGTAGACTAAAATAAAAAGTAACACAATAAGAATAACAATAACGAGGCTATATACAGGGGCACCAGTACTGAGTCAGTGTGCAAGAGTACAGGCTAGTTGAGGTAATGGGGGTGAAGTGACTATGCAAAGGTAACAATCAAACAGCAAGTAGCAGGGCCAGTGGTGATTTTATGAATTGTCCAGCAGTCTTATGGCTTGGAAGTAGACGCTGTTGGGGAGCCTTTTGGTCCTAGACTTGGTGCTCCGGTACAACTTGCCGTGCGGTAGCAGAGAAAACAGTCTGTAACTTGGGTGACTGGAGTCTCTGACAATTTTATGGGCTTTCCTCTGACACCGCCTATTATAAAGGTCCTGGGTGGCAGGGAGCTGGGCCCTAGTGATGTACTGGGCCGTTCGCACTACCCTCTTGTAGCGCCTTACGGTCTGATGCTGAACAGTTGCCATACCAGGCGGTGATGCAACCGGTCAGGATGCTCTCGATGGTGCAGCTGTAGAACCTTTTGAGGATCTGGGGACCCATGCCAAATCTATTCAGTCTCCGGAGAGGGAAAAGGTTTGGTCGTGCCCTCTTCACGACTGTCTTTGTATGTTTGGACCATGATAGTTTGTTGGTGATGTGGACACCAAAGAACTTGAAACTCTCGACCCGCTCCACTGCAACCCCGTCAATGTCAATGGGGACCTGTTTGGCTTGCCTTTTCCTGTAGTCCACGATCAGCTCCTTTGTCTTGCTTACATTGAGGGGGAGGTTGTTGTCCTGGCACCACACTACCAGTTCTCTGAATACCTAAATGATTATGTCGGTAACCATGAAGTACTTTGAAAGGCTGGTCATGGCTCACATCAACAGCATCCTCCCAGACGCCCAAGACCCAATCCAATTCGCATACCACTGCAACAGATCCACAGATGACGCAATCTCAATCTCCTTAATGTCAATATGCCTTGTCCATTGCTGTTCTGGTTAGTGTTTATTGGCTTATTTCACTGTAGAGCCTCTAGTCCTGCTCACTATACCTTATCCAACCTATTACTTCCACCACCCACACATGCAATGACATCTCCTGGTTTCAATGATGTTTCTAGAGACAATATCTCTCTCTTCATCACTCAATACCTAGGTTTATCTCCACTGTATTCACATCCTACCATACCTTTGTCTGTACATTATACCTTGATGCTATTTTATTGCCCCCAGAAACCTCCTTTAACTCTCTGTTCCAGACGTTCGAGACGACCAATTCTTATTGCTTTTAGCCGCACCCTTATTCTACTCCTCCTTTGTTCCTCTGGCGATGTAGAGGTGAATCCAGGCCCTGCAGTGCCTAGCTCCACTCCTATTCCCCAGGTGCTCTCTTTTGACGACTTCTGTAACCGTAATAGCCTTGGTTTCATGCATGTTAACATTAGAAGCCTCCTCCCTAAGTTTGTTCTATTCACTGCTTTAGCACACTCTGCCAACCCAGATGTTCTAGCTGTGTCTGAATCGTGGCTTAGGAAGACTACCAAAAATTCTGAAATTTTAATTCCAAACTACAACATTTTCAGACAAGATAGAACTGCCAAAGGGGGCGGTGTTGCAATCTACTGCAAAGATAGCCTGCAGAGTTCTGTCCTACTATCCAGGTTTGTACCCAAACAATTTGAACTTCTACTTTTAAAAATCCACCTCTCTAAAAACAAGTCTCTCACCGTTGCCGCCAGCTATAGACCACCCTCTGCCCCCAGCTGGGCTCTGGACACCATATGTGAACTGATTGCCCCCCATCTATCTTCAGAGCTCGTGCTGCTAGGCGACCTAAATTGGAACATGCTTAACACCCCAGCCATCCTACAATCTAAACTTGATCCCCTCAATCTCACACAAATGATCAAATAACCTACCAGGTACCTCCCCAAAGCCTTAAACACGGGCACCCTCATAGATATCATCCTAATCAACTTGCCCTCTAAATACACCTCTGCTGTCTTCAACCAAGATCTCAGCGATCACTGCCTCATTGCCTGCATCCGTAATGGGTCAGCGGTCAAACGACCTCCACTCATCACGCTCCCTGAAACACTTCAGTGAGCAGGCCTTTCTAATTGACCTGGCCGGGATATCCTGGAAGGATATTGATCTCATCCCGTCAGTAGAGGATGCCTGGATATTTTTTTAAAAATGCCTTCCTAACCATCTTAAATAAACATGCCCCATTCAAGAAATTTAGAACCAGGAACAGATATAGCCCTTGGTTCTCCCCAGACCTGACTGCCCTTAACCAACACAAAAACATCCTATGGCGTTCTGCATTAGCATCGAACAGCCCCCGTGATATGCAGCTGTTCAGGGAAGCTAGAAACCATTATACACAGGCAGTTAGAAAAGCCAAGGCTTGCTTTTTCAAGCAGAAATTTGCTTCCTGCAACACTAACTCAAAAAAGTTCTGTGACACTGTAAAGTCCATGGAGAATAAGAACACCTCCTCCCAGCTGCCCACTGCACTGAAGATAGGAAACACTGTCACCACTGATAAATCCAACATAATTGAAAATTTCAATAAGCATTTTTCTACGGCTGGCCATGCTTTCCACCTGGCTACTCCTACCCCGGTCAACAGCACTGCACCCCCCACAGCAACTCGCCCAAGCCTTCCCCATTTCTCCTTCTCCCAAATCCATTCAGCTGATGTTCTGAAAGAGCTGCAAAATCTGGACCCCTACAAATCAGCCAGGCTAGACAATCTGGACCCTTTCTTTCTAAAATTATCTGCCGAAATTGTTGCCACCCCTATTACTAGCCTGTTCAACCTCTCTTTCGTGTCGTCTGAGATTCCCAAAGATTGGAAAGCAGCTGCGGTCATCCCCCTCTTCAAAGGGGGGGACACTCTTGACCCAAACTGCTACAGACCTATATCTATCCTACCATGCCTTTCTAAGGTCTTCGAAAACCAAGTCAACAAACAGATTACCGACCATTTCGAATCTCACCATACCTTCTCTGCTATGCAAACTGGTTTCAGAGCTGGTCATGGGTGCACCTCAGCCACGCTCAAGGTCCTAAACGATATCTTAACCGCCATCGATAAGAAACATTACTGTGCAGCCGTGTTCATTGATCTGGCCAAGGCTTTCGACTCTGTCAATCACCACATCCTCATTGGCAGACTCGACAGCCTTGGTTGCTCAAATGATTGCCTCGCCTGGTTCACCAACTACTTCTCTGATAGAGTTCAGTGTGTCAAATCGGAGGGTCTGCTGTCCGGACCTCTGGCAGTCTCGATGGGGGTGCCACAGGGTTCAATTCTTGGACCGACTCTCTTCTCTGTATACATCAATGAGGTCGCTCTTGCTGCTGGTGAGTCTCTGATCCACCTCTACGCAGACGACACCATTCTGTACACTTCTGGCCTTCTTTGGACACTGTGTTAACAACCCTCCAGGCAAGCTTCAATGCCATACAACGCTCCTTCCGTGGCCTCCAATTGCTCTTAAATACAAGTAAAACTAAATGCATGCTCTTCAACCGATCGCTACTCGCACCTGCCCGCCTGTCCAACATCACTACTCTGGACGGCTCTGACTTAGAATACGTGGACAACTACAAATACTTAGGTGTCTGGTTAGACTGTAAACTCTCCTTTCAGACCCATATCAAACATCTCCAATCCAAAGTTAAATCTAGAATTGGCTTCCTATTTCGCAACAAAGCATCCTACACTCATGCTGCCAAACATACCCTTGTAAAACTGACCATCCTACCAATCCTCGACTTTGGCGATGCCATTTACAAAATAGCCTCCAATACCCTACTCAACAAATTGGATGCAGTCTATCACAGTGCAATCCGTTTTGTCACCAAAGCCCCATATACTACCCACCATTGCGACCTGTACGCTCTCGTTGGCTGGCCCTCGCTTCATACTCGTCGTCAAACCCACTGGCTCCATGTCATCTACAAGACCCTGCTAGGTAAAGTCCCCCCTTATCTCAGCTCGCTGGTCACCATAGCATCTCCCAACTGTAGCACACGCTCCAGCAGGTATATCTCTCTAGTCACCCCCAAAACCAATTCTTTCTTTGGCCGCCTCTCCTCCCAGTTCTCTGCTGCCAATGACTGGAACGAACTACAAAAATCTCTGAAACTGGAAACACTTATCTCCCTCACTAGCTTTAAGCACCAACTGTCAGAGCAGCTCACAGATTACTGCACCTGTACATAGCCCACCTATATTTTAGCCCAAACAACTACCTCTTTCCCTACTGTATTTAATTTAATTTATTTATTTTGCTCCTTTGCACCCCATTATTTTTATTTCTACTTCGCACAATCTTCCAAATCTACCATTCCAGTGTTTTACTTGCTATAGTGTATTTACTTTGCCACCATGGCCTTTTTTTGCCTTTACCTCCCTTATCTCACCTCATTTGCTCACATCGTATATAGAGTTGTTGATACTGTATTATTGACTGTATGTTTGTTTTACTCCATGTGTAACTCTGTGTCGTTGTGTGTCGAACTGCTTTGCTTTATCTTGGCCAGGTCGCAATTGTAAATGAAAACTTGTTCTCAACTTGCCTACCTGGTTAAATAAAGGTGAAATAAAAAAAATATTTAAAAAAAATCACACTCCACACTGCCCTTTCTCACCTGGACAATGCTGTTCATTGACTACAGCTCAGCGTTCAACATCATAGTGCCCACGAAGCTCATCACTAAGCTAAGGACTCTGGGACTAAACACCTCCCTCTGCAACTGGATTCTGGACTTCCTGACTGGCCACCCCAGGTGGTAAGAGTAGGCAACAACACCTTTGCCACGCTGATCCTTAACACTGGGGCCCCTCAGTGTTGTTCTGACATGAGGCTAAGGCTAGTAGCATAGCGTCTCTCTCCATTGAATATAGGCAGTTGACGTCAACAACCCTCATCGAATATTCAAATAACTACAATAATGAGATGTATCCACCGATCCTAAAGGATCCGCAGCCCACATTCCCGCTTCATTGACAACGATTCAAATGTTTAACAAGGAGAGATCGATCATATTTGGTAACAGTCGTTTCGCGCCAAACTGCGCATGTGTTGGCCGTCAACTCAAGCACTAAGTAGCTGTGTTCGAATATCTATACTAACATACTGTATACTACATACTTAATGAGTATATACTACATACTGTAATGAAACAGCAGGGAGCAGGTCTCGAACCCTCGACCTCGAGGTCCGGCGCGCTATCGACTGTGCTGCAAAAGCATGCTCGTGCGGCAGAGTCGATTTCCGCGCTTATAAACCCAGGGTCCTTACAATACTATTAGTTGATTTTAGTATACTGTAAACTAAGAGTATCGTTCCAGTTGAATGTACTAGAGCTTTGACTGTCTACCGGAAGTTTTTGCTAGCTTGTTAGCGTAACACATGACCAGCCAGACATTTTATAATTTCAGGTGTGTTCATAAATTCAATCTGTGGTGCCAGAGTGTGCTCTGGGCCTTCCTAAATCCTGAGAGCTGTCAGATTGTCCATTTGTAAAATTTGGAGCTTTCAGAACGCACACTGGACGCTCTGGCTGGCTCTAGCCGAGGAGTAGGTTTGATCTGAGCGTTCAATGGCAGTCAAGCACCCAAGCCTAATTCATATTCACAAATGTAAAATACCACATTTTATTACCTTGCAAAAATAAATTGAACAATATTTTAAGACAATTAAATACAAAAAAGCTGTTAGAATTATGTGTGTATGTCCCATAAGGTATAATGTGATATTGTACCCCGGGCCTAGCCCACATGTCCTTTGTGTTTACTTGTGTTCCCCGTGTACTTTTTGAATTGATTTGTTAATAAAAAATAAAATAAGTATGACTATTCGAACACAGCAAGTATGTATTTGACAAAGATTAAAATGTGTCAGTGTGTCACTTTCACAAGGTGGGGGTAATAACCATGCTGCTGCTCCAGTTTCAACTGTTCTACGGAACCCTGACCTGTTCACCGGACGGGCGTGCTACCTGTCCCAGACCTGCTGTTTTCAACTCTCTAGATACAGCAGAAGCGGTAGAGATACTCTGAATGATCAGCTATGAAAAGCCAACTGACATTTACTCCTGAGGTGCTGACTTGTTGCACCCTCGACAACTACTGTGATTATTCTTATTTGACCATGCTGGTCATTTATGAACATTTGAACATCTTGGCCATGTTCTGTTATAATCTCCACCTGGCACAGCCAGAAGAGGACTGGCCACCCCTCATAGCCTGGTTCCTCTCTAGGTTTCTTCCTAGGTTTTAGCCTTTCTAGGGAATTTTTCCTAGCCACCGTGCTTCTACACCTGCATTGCTTGCTGTTTGGGGTTTTAGGCTGGGTTTCTGTACAGCATTTTGAGATATCAGCTGATGTAAGAAGGGCTATATAAATACATTTGATTTGATTTGATAACGTTAAACTATTTAACACCTTGGCTCAAAACTATGTTGTAACTTTAGATTTCTAGAAAAATTAACAACTAAGGAATAATGTTTTACTTCTCTTATTGACTGCTCAAACCCGGGCTTGGTCTACTTTACTTGGTCTGTTTCGCAAGCGTTCCCAGAAATCTCGCGATGTTGCGGCTCTGGGTTTAGAAACTGTGGTTTAACTACCAACTATTTTGATTAATTTTGCAGAAAGAACCAAACTAGCATATATTTTTGCAAAATACTTGTGTAATATGTCTGTGACGGAAATGTTCAGCTACATTCAGGCTTTTCTGAGTGCGGATCAAGAAATTAAAGGTAATCAATCAACAGGCTACTTGCTAATGTTTTTGTCGAGCTAGCACCGAACCACTAGCAATTTACTCGCAGTCAGTTATACAGTCAGTAAAGTTTGCATTGAATATGTGAGGAATATAATAACATCCATTAAATGCACTGTATGTTCAACACTGTGTGCAAATGTATGTATTGCTAACTAACGTCAGGGCCGCTGATAGGACACATGCATGCATTTCGTTTCTTCAAAATCATAACTACAGATGTCTTGCTAGCTAACAGCGGACATTCTCTTGCAGGACATAAGAAAAGTGGTACAGGTTCTGGAGCAGACGGCGAGGGAGATCCTGACCCTGCTCCAAAGTGTCCATCAACCATCTGGCTTCAAAGAGAGTGAATTCCCAAACACACGGGGTGTAAGTTAGTTATTCATTAGTGAACCGGTAGCAAAACGTTTTGCAATCAGTTAAGGTAGTCCCTAACTTGTTGTGTTCCAGTTTCTTCTGTTTTTAGCCGAGTGAATACGACTCTGGACTATCACTTATGGTGGCTTACCTTCCTGACTGACTCATTGCTTTGCAGGTCTCCATCACCTTGACATAACTGTTTCTGTTTTGTCACTCTAGTTCCCAGTAAGTGTGTAATTGCTCTGGAAGCACAGTCCGTATGTACTTTGTACTTTGGAGAGCTCAAACCAAAATTCCCCCTGGAACAGCATTACAGGTAGCTACGTAAACATCTCTTTCTTGTCCCCCTGTCTGTCACAAGTCACCAGTAAGTGCGCAAAGGCCAGGGAACTGTTTTGTACAGTCAGGACGCAACTTGGAGAACTCAAAAACAAGTTCCCAGTGGAGCAGTACTACAGGTAGGCCCTACACATGGGTGAATCTGAAGTCGGCTACTTATTCATAACTACTTATTCACAGTTCCCGGTCCACATAATGAAATTCAAGGGAAATTTCAAGTCACTGTATTACCATGTGAAGAGATGGAATGATATTGTCTGCGTGTCTTCTCTCCTTGTTATTGAAAGGACAATCTTACATGTAATTTTCCATCCTCCACTCTGCTTCTAGGTTCCATGAGCACTGGAGGTTTGTTCTGCAGCGCCTGGCCTTCCTGGCAGCGTTCGAGGTCTACCTGGCGAGTGCGTCTCTCATGACACGCGATGAAGTGGCACAAATACTAGGAAGTAGGTATCAGTTAATTTTGGTGCTTTTTTTTAGCTTGCCCGGTTCCCCCAGTGGATGGAGTTTGAACATTTTAGACCATTCCATTGGTAAATCTCTGCCCACCATGAGCACTAAGCAAGCTAATACGAATGCACCTATTGCCTTGAGTTTAGCTTTTCTTAAGGGAATGGGTGCATTCGCAGACTGTTTCTCTCAGACAGTCAAGTAGTGTGCTGTGGTGGTCGTACATTTTCCGTATTTCTTGCAGTCGAGGTGGTGCGAAAGAAGGGATTCCACCTGGATGTTGAAGATTACCTGACAGGTGTGCTGATCTTTTTTTCTTTTTTTTTACCTTTATTTTACTAGGCAAGTCAGTTAAGAACAAATTCTTATTTTCAATGACGGCCTAGGAACAGTGGGTTAACTGCCTGTTCAGGGGCAGAACGACAGATTTGTACCTTGTCAGCTCGGGGATTCGAACTTGCAACCTTTCGGTTACTAGTCCAACACTCTAACCACCATCATGGCCAGTGAACTGGTGAGAATGAATTATGTGGCTTCGTAAATTCTATAACATCAGACAATACCATTTTCAATAATATATGATTACGTTTTGGATGGATTATTTACATGTATACCCTCATCTGTGTCTGTTCTCTCTAGTCTCGCCTGGCGGTGAACAGCGTCACAGCAGGTGACTATGGCCGCCCCCTCCGAATCTCCAACGACCTGGACTCTGGCTTCCGACTGCTTAACCTCAAGAACGACCCCCTGAGGAAGCGCTACGATGGCCTCAAGTACGACGTGGAGAAGATAGAGGTGGTCTACGACCTGTCTATCCGTGGCCTGACCAAGGAGCAGGAGGCTGGGGGAAACAAGTAGAGCTGTTGGGTGTGGAGGTGTAGGGCTGGGCCTCTACCCTAGGCTGGCACCTGACCTCTCCATAACTGGGACTGTGGAGTCTTGACCTGCTGAATGGCAGGAATAGGAGGTCTTTGGCCCCAGTAGCCTAGGACAGACTTGTGCATGTGATGAATGACAGTCTTGTCAGTGGGGTTTGAAAGCCTTTGATATAGAGGCACAGTTTGAAGGGGAGGGGTTGTTCCAGTTTGATTACTGGTGTTTGGAAATGTTCACTGTAATATCCAACATCATACTGTAATATGCCTGTTATCTTTCAGTGGTTTTTGCTGTTCATACATTTTGAACTGATGTTTTGTACTGGTATGAATTATTGTTGTTCATTTCATTTAAGGGGGGTGATGACTGGGTGTAAACCTCCACCCAGAAGAAAAGTGTTAACTACCATGTTTAAGAAGCGCTTATTTTGTTTTAGTTCACAAGCAAATAAATAATGATTCTGTGCCATTTGTCTACCAAAAGCACGTGATATAACATAGGAATTTTCGTATGGCTAGTTTGGTCTCTGATTGTTCTATTCCTGGTTTATATCTCAAAATGTTCAAATAACTAATCAACAAAACATCAGAGGGACGCAAGGAGACTAGGGGAGAATCTCAATTGCCTACTCCTCGCCTCCTTCTCAAAACCCATTGTCGGAGAAGGTCAGAGGGACGGCGCCTCTGGCTGTCTCATCCAATGGGTTTTGAGAAAGAGGCGAGGAGTAGGCAATTGAGGTTCATCCTAGTAGGAGAGGATAAGATGAATCACAGGGAGATTCTCATTTGGTAAAAAGACCATCCTCTCCTCGATGACTCGGAAACCGATAATTTGGTCAAGGAGAGTGTCAATTTGTTAGTAAGCGAACGGAAGTGTCCTCCCCTCCTCGATTTTTTTGTTTAACCAGGTAGGCTAGTTGAGAACAAGTTCTCAATTGCAACTGTGACCTGGCCAGGATAAAGCAAAGCAGTGCGACACAAACAACAACACAGAGTTACACATGGAATAAACAAGCGTACTGTCAATAACACAAGAGAGAAAAAAAGAAACTATATACAGTGTGTGCAAATGGCTGAGTAGCTAAGGCAATAAATAGGCCATAGTAGCGAAGTAATTACAATTTAGCAGATTAACACTGGGGTGATAGATGAGCAGAAAATGATGTGCAAGTAGTGATACTAATACTCGATAACAAACTTTCGTTGAAGATCGTCATGTTTATCCTACCTGAGTCGTTCGCGGAAGAGTTTTGATATTTGCCACACCCCTTTGAATCAGCTGTTTTGTTTGGAGGAGAAAAACATGCCACGTTTAAAAACGATATGCTACTTATAGTTTTATCTATAAAATGTCTGCAACAACTAGCAAAATAAATGTTTACTACTTTACACCTTTTGGGAATCCTCCTCTGTAAACGTAATTTGCCTGATGACCCGGTTATGGACAAGGAGAGTCTCAATTCATACAAATGCATTTGTTTCCACATGTACTTGCCTCTTCTCTTTGATTACCTTTGATCTTTTTCAAAAGGAGGAGAGAGGAGTTACCTTACCAATGGAGAATATCCATAAGAAAGAGCCATGGTGAATCTAAATTATAGTATTTCCTTGAAGAATCCAAGGGGAGTAACCCCAGAGCTTCTGCTCCAATGCGCATATTTTCTTACATTTCTCAATTGCATTGTTGGGAAAGGGCTCGTAAGAAAGCATTTCACGGTAAAGTTAACGCCTGTTGTACTCGTTGCATGTGAGAAGGCGAGAAGAAAGCATGTGAGTAATCAAGAAAATATAATTGAGATATATCCCGGTTTAGGTTAAAATGGTTATTGACGCCTGCTAATGGCGTCTCATCACTCAGCTATGTACACAGCAGACATGGAAGTGTCAGCTGGAGACAGAGGAAAATACTGTACTTCATTCATGGAAAAGCTTTGTCTTAAAATATAGATTTTTATACGTTTACATTTACATTTAAGTCATTTAGCAGACGCTCTTATCCAGAGCGACTTACAAATTGTTGTTATGGCCACTCTCCATGCATCTACTGCATATGTACGTTATTGTAGTTCATGTATTGTGGCACTTCCTATGTGCATTTTTTATTTGTTACTCCTGATTTAAAGGAATATTGTGTCTTTTTTATGAATGTGAAAATGTTCCAAATAAATATTTCTACATAATACTATGTATTGTTTTTTTTTTGGCCTATTTGGTGTCAAAGAAGCACTTTTCACTGAAAAGGGAGACTTCTGTCCAAACAACATGCTACAGTACATTTAAGTCCAATTGCCTTGTACCTTTTCTGAATGAACCAAGCCTTATTTGCATAAGAGAACACCTTGTTCACTATTTCAGAATATCACTTACCTCAAGGCACAGTGGATGCCAATAGATAGCAATAAGTGGAAAGGAGTTATGTACAAAGACACATGTATTTAACATGTCATTTTTTAATATAATTCACAATATCTTACATAAAGGAAATATTACATTAGGTCTTTAAAATACAGAGGAAAACATTTGACAGTTCAGCAGGTCTAGGATATTGAAAAGGGCATTTTCAAACTGTTACACAGCATCAGTCTTTTCATATTCTGCACGGTAGTAATCATTTAGTGGAACAAGATGGAAGCTGAAAGAATTCTAACCATAGTAATAGATTGGGATTCTAGAAATAGAACGATATTCTAATCCTATGATTGTAACAGGGTAACGCCATTGGAAGGTGATGAACAGTAAGAGACAGGCAGTAGTCTACTCTGTACACCATTCTCTGCCCCAAAGTAGATTCACTACCTCATTGACATGTGCTACTCCTGGACTAGACCTAATCAGACTGAACAGTATACGTAGGTTAGATTTAGATGATAAGTATTGCCTTGACCTGCTGTGTGTAGTCAGCTGTGGTCTTATACATTTCTCTAACATAAAGAGTTCTGTAAATAAACCATACAACAGACAGAATAAAGCTTTTTGAATTCATGAACTGCAGATAGCGTTGTTGGAGAGTGACAGTCGCACCATTCTCTGGATCTAGTTTGTAGTCTTAATTATAAAGTGCATCAAACAGAAAGAAGGGCCTTTAGATTTAGAAACAGCAGACACAAAAACACATGTTAGAAGTAGGGAAGTCACACTTGAGATAAGAGCTCAGGTAAACTATGACGTAATAATGTAGTAACACTAGTAGCCAGATTGAGTAATAAGTATTGCCTGTAAGGTCTAGTCTGGCATCCAGATTGGTAAATGCAGTGTTCAGACGGTATAACCAGGCTATATGTCACTTTTGCTACCTAGGGGCAGAGGGCTGTCTGACTCGGTGACCATTTCCAGATACTCAACGTTTTATCAATGTTACTGTGACTGACAACAACAAAAAATACTTTTTGTTAATTTAGAGTGAAATAAATACACAAGGCACAAAAGCTCATAATTTCCCCATCTGCTTGTCGTGGAACGGAGCACTGTGGGGACATTTGAGTGGAGCTACTGTTTGCTTTAGCTACTAAACTCATGGTCCAGGTTGACCAACCAGTGTTTGAGGCCTTTCCACCTCCACTTTGGCCATGCTCTACTACCACATTCAGTTACAGGTAAAGGCTTTTTCGAGTGTGAATAAGCAGTTGGAAAATACTGGTTGGGGCAAAACCAGGCCTAGGGTTGAAGTTCAAGTGCACATTATTCTAGGGTAACCTCTGTGGCTCATTTGTGTCTTTAATATCACTGACACTCATAGGTGGTATAATAAGCTCTCGATTTACACCAATTACAGTCTGATCAGATGTGAAGAAACAAAACTAAATAGCTAAAATTGCACAAATTATTGCTGCTTTGTGACTTGAACCCAGCCCAGTGATATAAGTACGTCCACCCAATGTGCCTGAAAGACACGGTCTCCCTGGCATCCATAGTACTGTAGGAAGTCTCATGGGGTTGTAGGGAGTTTTGAGTGACTTTCTGAGTGACTTTCTTATTTGGATGCCGTATAGCTGCTCTTCTCTCCTGGCCGTGGACAGTGCTCCTGACACAGAAGGTAAAAAAAAGAGGGAAGAACCCAGTGCTTTTGACTTACCTTGGTCAGGTAAACAAAAAAATAAAGTTCCTGTCTTTTTTACTAAGCTGTAGTCCAAGTCCCCATTGTATAACTTAACATTGTTTTCACTCATTTGTGCATTTTCATGAATACTACAGAGTAAACCTTTTCATGTTTTTTCAATCTTCAACTTCAACCATGCTTTTCAACGCAGACACCTTGTTAGTCAGTATACTGAAAACAATTATCTATCTTTCTTTAAGAGCAAACCATTTTGACAATCAAGGCCGGCAGTGTTCCCAACCAACCAAGTGTCTTTTTTGGTCATCCAAGTGGCTGATCGTTTTTTGACAGAAGCTAAAAACTACACTGAACAAAAATATAAACTCAACATGTAAAGTGTTGGTCCAATGTTTCATGAGCTCAAGTAAAATATTCAAAATAATTTCCATACGCACAAAATGCTTATTTCTCTCAAATTCTTGCCACAAATCTGTTTACATCCATGTTGGTGAGCACTTCTCCTTTGCCAAGATAATCCATCCACCTGACAGGTTTGACATATCAAGAAGCTGATTAAACAGCATAATAATTACACAGGTGCACCTTGTGCTGGGGACAGTAAAAGGCCACTCTAAAATGTGCAGTTTTGTCACACAACACAATGCAACAGATGTCTCAAGTTTTGAGGGAACATACAGTTGGCATTCTGACTGCAGGAATGTCCACCATAGCTGTTGCTGGAGAATTTAATGTTAATTTCTCTACCATAAGCTGGAAGTATCACAACCACAGACCACGTGTAACCACACCAGCCCGGGACCTCCACATCCGGCTTCTTCACCTGCGGAATCATCAGAGACCAGCCACCAGGACAGCTGATGAAACTGTGGCTTTGGACAACTAAAGAAATTCTGCACAAACGGTCAAAAACTGTCTCAGGGAAGCTCATTTGTGTGCTTGTCCACACCAGGGTCTTGACCTGACTGCAGTTTGGCGTCGTAACTGACTTCAGTAGGCAAATGCTCACCTTTGATGGACACTGGCACGCTGGAGAAGTATGCTCTTCACAGATTAATCCAGGTCTCAACTGTACCGGGCAGATGGCAGACGTGTGAGAGAGCGGTTTGCTGATGTCAACGTTGTGAACAGAGTGCCCTATTGTGGAGGTGGGGTTATGGGTATGGGCAGGCATAAGCTACGGACAACGAACACAATTGCATTTTATCGATGGCAATTTGAATACACAGACATACTATTACGAGATCCTGAGGCCCATTGTCGTGCCATTCATCCCCCGCCATCACCTCATGTTTCAGCATGATAATGCATGGCCCCAAGTCGCAAGGATCTGTACACAATTCAGCTGAAAATGTACCAGTTCTTCCATGGCATGCATACTCACCAGACATGTCACCCATTGAGCATGTTTGGGATGTTATGGATCAATGTGTACGACAGCGTGTTCCAGTTCCTGCCAATATCCAGCAACTTTGCACAGCCATTGAAGAGGAGTGGGACAACATTCCACAGGCCACAATCAACAGCCTGATCAACTCTATGCGAAGGAGATGTGTCGCTTTGCATGAGGCAAATGGTGGTCACATCAGATACTGGTTTTCTGATCCATGCCCCTACCTTTTTTTTAAAGGTATCTTTGACCAACAGATGCATGTCTGTATTCTCAGTCATGTGAAATCCATAGATGAGGGCCTAATGAATTTATTTCAATTGACTGATTTCCTTATGTGAACTGTAAAATCTTTGAAATTGTAGCACGTTGCTTTTATATTTTTGTTCAGTGTATATCTTCATACATTTCGTTACAATATGGTGCACTTGTAGTTTTTCTAAGAAAAAAAGTGTTATCCTCATCATAACATGGAACCTCACAAGCCTCAGACAAACCCCATCCTAAAACTTCAGAAACAATTGGTCCACCAGAAGCATGATCATTTGTTTTTGCAGGAGTAGTACATCTATTTACACTGGTATACCGCCAAAGAGTAAAACGGTGTTCCTCAGCGTTCGGTCTCAGGACCTGCCCTGGTTTGTGTTTATCATGATATTGGGGAGCGCGTTACGCCTCTTCCTCCATGGTCCCAGGTCACGGGTATACCTCTTGATCTGCCGGAACCACTGCTGCGTGCGGGATTTGTCAGATGCCCTGAAAACAAAGGCCTCCTTCCGTATATCCAGCACCTCAAAGGTGTCCTCACAGTCAGGGTCGGCCGACACTACACAGTTGGCCAGGCAGATGGGCTCCCTGAGCACAGTGAACTTGCCGCTGCTCTTGTCTTTGATGAGCACCAGCACACCATCCCAGACACCGTGCTCCTGCTGCTCCACCTTAGCCCCGCCATCTGTCGGAGACAGCCCCTCCCCAGGACGCTGTGTACGCACCATCAGCAGGCTCTGGACATTCTGGAACTTGAGGCCTTTACTGCCCTTCTTTACCCACTGTCCGTCTGCGGGCTGGGAAAGCTGCAGGGGCCCCTCCATGACAAAGCGTGTGTTCTCCCTGGCCCAGCCCACCGTCTTCATGGACATCTCCCGCATCTCAATGTTGATGACCTCGCGGTTCTTGCGGCTGTCGCGGCGAAAGGAACGCAGCGACCAGGTGAGTGTTCCTTCCTGCTTGGTCTTCATGTTGATGTGCTCCAGGTGTGACTCCACGCGGCTCTTGGCCTCTCGGAGGCGGGCGTGGTCCGGGTGGCACTCTGTGGTGGCCTTGCTGATGCGGCTCAGCAGGAGGGGGTACTTGGTGACCCTCTGGAGGGGAGCCATGAGGAATGACCGCAGGTTCATACGCCGCAGGGCTGTATTGTCATTCTGGGAGACATCCAGGAAGATCCTGGGAGGCGAGGAGCGAGAGTGAGAGGGATGGAGGGAGAAAGAAAGAGAGAAAGTGAGAGAAAGAGAGAGAGAAGGTAGGGAGAAAGAGCGAGGGAGGGAGAGGTGAAAGAGAAAGAAAGGCAAAGAATGATATTATCATACTGTTTAATTGCGATTGTAGGCCAAAGGTTCTCAGACCTAATTCTAAATTTGAAAGAAGTGGGAATCACTACCCACTGGGCAAAAACTGGTTGAATCAACGTTGTTTCCACATCATTTCATCTTTTTTTTCACCCAACTTTTAATCTAAATCCAATGACATGGTGACATTTTTTGTTGATGTCACATTAGTTGACAACTCAACCATAAGGAAATTAAAGCTAGACGTTGAACAGACATTTGTGCCCAGTGGGAAGACAAGGCAGGCTGAGTCATTATGGGTAAGATGTGATGTAGTTGGCTGTGTCTAAAAAAAGTTATGACTTCAGCTCTGTTCTCAAAATAGGACCAGTTATGAATTAATCATAACCTTCCGTCTTTTCCATTAAGAATAACACTGCGCAGTGGGAACTTAGGGTTCAAAGTTACTGTTCCAGTACTCAGTGCACAGAAGAGGGCAAGAGCGCAGAGAATTCCTAAACAATACATTTTGTGTACATTTTATCTTAGTCTCGATCTTGAATTAGGAAAAATACAGTCTTTACCTGAGCAGTTCCTTCTCCTTCTCCAAGGTGTTGAGCATGTTGACAGAAGTGGACTGCTGCAGGCAGTATGTCTGGAAGGCTGGCAGCATGTTGACAAACTCCAGGAAAATCTCTCCAATGCACACTGTTAGGAGGTCCTCATCTCCCTGAAAGGGAACAACAACAATGACAATGATTCCATTGATCACTGTGTAACCACAACTCAAAATCAGAGCCATGAATGCAAGGATTTGCTGCCTATGAGATTGGCATCATTTTAAACATTTGTTGAGCTGACTGGTGCCCTAGGTTCGAAAGTGTCACCTCACCTGGTCAAAGGCCTGATCGATGCTGTCCTGCAGATGTTCAGTGAAGCGTTCGTTGACGTCTATGAGCTCCTGAACGTTGCTGAACACCACAGTCAGCTGTTCTGAGGTCAGCAGCCCGGCGCTCTGCATGGGACCGTAGAACTCCTCCTTGATGATCCTCAGGTCCTCCCCGTAGCTTGACTCTGTGTTCAGGAACTCCAAGATGGCTTCCTTCCTCTCTGTCCTCAGCTTGGAGCAGCGCTCACACATACCGGTACCCTCCCCGTCCGTCCGGGCCACCCCGTGCCCGTCTCTCTGGCCACAGTCTGGGCAGGGTCTTTGGGCCTCCCAGGCCCGAAGGGAGTTAGAGGGTCTCTTCCAGCCGCGAGCCAGACAGGGTCCAATCCCGCTGTCCACCCGTTCTACCTCTGCCCCTCCGCTGCTGTGTATTCTCCGGGTATCTTCGTCTTCGTCGCGGTCATCACACAGGCCCACCACGCCGCTGTCGGCACTGAGGCTGCTCACGGTGCTCCAGCGGTTATGCCCAGCCCTTGTCACGCCCAGAACCCCAAGACGCTCCTCACCGCGGGGCTCAGAGCGCACCCGCACCGAGGCAGGTGCTATGGGACACACATGCACAGAAAGGAACACAGGTTAGACCAACTAATGTTTATAAACACAATATGTCTATGGGCTAGATTCAAGTCACATGTCATTGTTAACAAGTATACAGGAGGCCTCTCTGTCTCCAATCAATCCCACATTGTTGTAACGCACATTTTTTAAATGGATAACATGGTCAGATATGTAAAAAACTATCTTATCCCCACACCTCTAAGGCTTGACCCTTGTTCTAACAATAATGTCAGTAGTGTAAGGTCAACATTACTATATAGCAGGGGTAGGCAACTAGATTCAGCTGCAGACCAATTTTTGTTGGAACACAATTCTAATAATTTATACACTGCAAATTGAATACAAGTTGTTTTTTTATTTAACTAGGCAAGTCAGTTGAGAGCCAATTATTATTTACAATGATGGGCAATCGGGGAACAGTGGGAACAGTGGGTTAACTGCCTTGTTCAGGGGAAGAACGACAGATTTTTACTTTGTCAGCTCAGCGATTCAGTCCAGCAACCTTTCAGTGAACTAGTCCAACGCTCTAACCACTAGGCTTCCTGCCGCCCCAAAAAGAGATTGTATTTGAAAATAACAATAATTTCATACCTTGATTACATTGAGACGCGATCAAAAACCTTTTTTCATTTGTGGGAATACTTGGAAACAGATGTTCTAAAATAAACACATTTTTAGCTGAATTTTTAGCTGAATTAGGGAGTGAAAGGTCACAAACATTCTGAGAGTATTTTGCTATATAACTCGGCACAGCAGCCGTATCCTGAAGAGACAATACTTGTAGGCTCCTACTCTTCAAAACAGGCCCAATCTTAAAATGTCAGGGTAAGTTAGTGTAAGGGCCTCGAAAGATTGCCATCTAAAATCACATGCGATAGCTAGCTCCTTTACAGTGATTCAGCTGGTTGCCCTGAACACAATCTGAGGAAAACAGAGAGGGGGGCTGAGGCTCTAAATATGAGCCCAGTGATTCAGAATGTTTCAATGGCAGAAAGACAGTCACACTGCAGTGTTGAGGTCCATAATGTAAAGCTGAGGCCAGCACTTTAGAGAGAGTAAGTGAGGTCATAGCCAAGAACAATAATGTTTGTGGCAGTGGAACTTTTTGGGCAGCCTGAGGTTGGGTTCATGTGGGTTTTGGTTTCTTAACCTGGCTCATTGTTAGACTGTAAAACATGGGCTCCATGCCAGACAAAGCCTCTGAGAAGACTGCCCAAACGGTAAGTAGGATGAGAAGGATGTGTGTGATTACTTTTTTGGGTAGTTTTGTGGAATGGTGCGTTGTCAGAGGAATTAAACACACGAAGAGAGGCTTGAGTTAGGAAAGACTATTGGATAAAGAGGAAAATGTGTGATTATGATGAAGTTGGAGTGTTGATTTGATATGGGTTGGACAGGGATATTTGATATAGGCTGAACAGGAGTGCTTGAAATGGGCTGAACAGGGATGTTTGATATGGGCTAGACAGGAATGTTTGGTATGGACTAGACAGGAATGTTTGGTATGGGCTAGACAGGAATGTTTGATATGGGCTAGACAGGAATGTTTGATATGGGCTAGACAGGGATGTTTGATATGGGCTAGACAGGAATGTTTGATATGGGCTAGACAGGGATGTTTGATATGGACTAGACAGGGATGTTTGATATGGACTAGACAGGAATGTTTGATATGGGCTAGACAGGAATGTTTGATATGGGCTGAACAGGAGTGCTTGAAATGGGCTGAACAGGGATGTTTGATATGTGCTAGAAAGGAATGTTTGATATGGGCTAGAGAGGGATGTTTGATATGGGCTAGACAGGGATGTTTGATATGGGCTAGACAGGAATGTTTGATATGGGCTAGACAGGGATGTTTGATATGGGCTAGACAGGGATGTTTGATATGGGCTAGACAGGGATGTTTGATATGGACTAGACAGGGATGTTTGATATGGGCTAGACAGGGATGTTTGATATGGACTAGACAGGGATGTTTGATATGGGCTAGACAGGAATGTTTGATATGGGCTAGACAGGGATGTTTGATATGGGCTAGACAGGGATGTTTGATATGGGCTAGACAGGGATGTTTGATATGGGCTAGACAGGGATGTTTGATATGGGCTAGACAGGGATGTTTGATATGGGCTAGACAGGGATGTTTGATATGGGCTAGACAGGAATGTTTGATATGGGCTAGACAGGGATGTTTGATATGGGCTAGACAGGGATGTTTGATATGGACTAGACAGGGATGTTTGATATGGGCTAGACAGGGATGTTTGATATGGGCTAGACAGGGATGCTTGATATGGGCTAGACAGGGATGTTTGATATGGGCTAGACAGGAATGTTTGATATGGGCTAGACAGGGATGTTTGATATGGGCTAGACAGGGATGTTTGATATGGGCTAGAGAGGGATGTTTGATATGGGCTAGACAGGGATGTTTGATATGGGCTAGATAGGAATGTTTGATATGGGCTAGATGGAAATGTTTGATATGGGCCTGACAGGGATGTTTGATATGGGCTAGATAGGGATGTTTCATATGGGCTGAACAGGGATGTTTGATATGGGCTAGATGGGAATGTTTGATATGGGCTTGACAGGGATGTTTGATATGGGCTAAACAGGGATGTTTGATATGGGCTAGAGAGGAATGTTTGATATGGGCTAGATGGGAATGTTTGATATGGGCTTGACAGGGATGTTTGATATGGGCTAGACAGGGATGTTTCATATGGGCTGAACAGGGATGCTTGATATGGGCTGGAGAGGGATGTTTGATATGGGCTAGAGAGGGATGTTTGATATGGGCTGAACAGGGATGCTTGATATGGGCTGAACAGGGATGCTTGATATGTAGCTCCACTCACCACTGTCCCTGTCCCGACGCTGGCTGTGGAGGCATGCAGCTGCAGCGATCTTCATCTCCAGCTGTTTGCGCTTGGTTGCATCGGCCGGCATGGGGTCGCTGTAGTGGGGCCGGAGGCGGACCTCGCGCTGGGCCCTCACCGACTCAGCCGGCTCATAGGCTGCGTCTGAGCTGGAGCGCCTGCAGCCCAGGCCAGAGTTAAGCTGATTGGAGAAACACACCAGTCAATAATAATGGCATCTGCTAGTGGCTGAAAGAGGCATGGTCAGTGTTGATAGAGACAGGGAGACAGAGAGAGAGATGTAAGTGTCATGTGAGAGGCTATAGGAAGTGGGTTCACTGTATCATACACTCAGGGGCCTGAGAGAGCATTCTCTGTAGCATAGACTACCCCTGTTAATGGTGCCATCATGGGCTGAATTGCAACAGATATTAATCCATTCTGAACCTGATTGGTTTGACAAATTAAATGGTGTTTAATATCCTGAGACACAGACTGTACTTTAAACATGACAGCTTTGACTCCGAGAGTCTCTCAATGTTGCATGTACTCAGACCAATAGACGGACAGACCGACAGACAGACTGCCTGACCGACCGACCAAGGGCACACACCTGTTTCCTTCACGGAATTACTTGGGAAGCCTTGGAATGGAATGGAATGGAATAGGAATTCTAGGGAATAGGAATGCAAGGGAAATCTTTGAGGCTGTAGAAAATATCCCAAATAGCAGAGACAACAGGACAAGTCTATCCTTTTTAGATAAACAATGGAATTTCCCAACAACACATGCTAGGTGCTGTTCAAGAATGGATTGGGTGGATTGCGTTGGTGTCTGTCAAATTATTCATGGTGGGCCTCATTATGGAACTATGGATCAGGTGAAAGGTCATCAGACTGACTTGTAACCGCTGAACCCTCACCCCTGACCCCTCAATTCTCTACAGACGCACATTCAGCATCATTAGGCGATTGACAGCATTGAGTGATAGCAGCTCATTGATTGACAGATCATCATTGATCGGCCCCCAAACTGCTAATGTCTAGATTCTGTGGTTGCTAGCATCAGCTTGATAAACAGCAGATAGCTGCAGACCATTACATGATAAACAACATTGCTGTGGATAAAGGGGCATTGGGGTAAGTTTTCATATTCAAACAAAACGAGGATGGGAAATAAGACTCATAGCTAAGGCTCTAGTATCGCACAGAACAATTAATGACGCAGTTCGATGCAGGTACTAATGAATTGCGGTTTGCCATTGCTGGAAACATGCACAGCCATTCTCCATGCATTTAATAAACAGTGCAACAGCAACAATGACTATGAGCAAAAAGCAATGGTGGCATATACAACGTTAGCATTCGGTCTCACCTATAGCATCCTTCCTCATACAAAATACATGACGGCCATAAACCCAACGACCCTGGCTATCGATGCTGCTGCTGTAACCTCAACCCCAGCAGAGGCTGAGACGTGTTGCTCGGATTATAGCAAAAATTAACACAATGCACCGACAGCTACTGACGGACGGCTAGCGTCTGGATAGCTGCGTTGTTTCACACAGAGAGGACCAGACAGACAGCCGAGCCAGCAGAGCAGCACAGCACAGCACAAAGATTAGATGAAGAAGCCCAGTTAGTTACCACCATGAACCTGCTCTTCAATCCTCCCTCTCTGCTGACTCCTGTTCCCAGGCAGATGCAGAGCTGAGCTGAGCTTGGAGGAAGACGCTGAGGCTGAGGCTGGAGCTGCATACCTGCATGCCTGCAGTTGTCAGGGGCTCATCACATACATCTGCCTGCCTGCCTGGTTATGAATGTGTGTGTGTGTGTGTGTAGTCCGCCTGCCTGTCTGGATACGCAATCCCTCTATTCTGTTCTGTTCTTCCCTAACCATCCTCACATTCCCCTGTCTGTGTGCGTGCTTCAGCCCACTGCTATCCCAGCATGTTGAGTGAGTGAGAGACAGAAAGAGAGAGAGAGAGAGAGAGAGAGAGAGATTCTCCTTACACATTCTGCAGCTAGTTCCTCTCCTCCTGCTCCTCCTGCTACAGGCTTGTCGCAAGACTCCGCTCCGCAGGCCGTCGTGGTTGTCATGGAAACAGCAGAGGAGTGACAGTCCGGTGGGGGAGCGGTGATGTCAGTGCTTTCGTCCTGGTCACCTGACAGCCTGACGGGGGCCTCCGCCGCTGCAATCTCTGCACTGCAGCTGGAGACAAGAAAGACGGGGGGAATAGGGAAAAAAGAGAGGAGAGAGAAAGAAAGAGAGGGAGTGAGGGAGGGAGTGAGGGGAAGAGATGAGGGGTGTTAGAGATGGCAGAATGGCAGAGGATAGAATTATGATTCCTGGCACCTCTCTCCTCTCCTCCCACCATCCAAATCATTCAGTTTCATCAGACCTCCCCCTCCTCCTCCCTTCCCTCTCTCCCTCTCCTTCCTCCTCCTCTCCACCCCTCCAGGGACCTTTCCCCCTCCTCTCCTTCTTCTCTCCCCAGCAGAGGGGCTCAGGGGCTGGGTAATTTGACGCATCAATTCCCATTAACACCTGAACTCCTGGACCACAGGGCAGGATGGCAAGATGCTGCCTCCCATCACTCTACATGCATCACACATCTGCCTCTGGTTCCTTTGTGT
The DNA here is from genome assembly GCF_036934945.1 of Oncorhynchus masou masou. Lineage (NCBI taxonomy): Eukaryota > Metazoa > Chordata > Actinopteri > Salmoniformes > Salmonidae > Oncorhynchus > Oncorhynchus masou. The sequence continues at coordinate 29,963,613 of NC_088240.1, forward strand.
GCTGACCAGCCATACTCCGAGCATGTGTCAGCTGTGTGTGTGCGCACCCAGGGACATTGCCTGCTCCTGAGCTCTCTCCACATAGACATGCATGTATGTGGGCATGCATACACACATACGCACACATGTACACACACACAGACAGTATGAGCTAGCTGCTGAATGAACATTAGAACAGATCAGTCTGCCTTCCACAATCATGGTGTCCGTTCACGTCACATTGTGATTGACTGCACTATACAGACAATGGAGAAGAAAAATCACAATATCCTTCCCAAAGCTCCATTTAAATGTATCTCTCCTGGCAAGAAAATAGCCAAGCTATTTGGCCTGGGATGTAAACTGTACCCTAGCAATTTGCAACATTCTACATTTTATTCATTTCCGTCAATCATCAGTGTGAAAGTCAATATTTACACCATGTTTGTGTATTTCAGGGATGGGCCATTTTGACGGAACTCATGAGGGGCCGCAGTGGCTCGTGGGTCTGCGTACCCACATCCATACCCACTCCCCTCCTTGCAAGCAAAACATTATAGCAGCCCCCCTGTGACAGTGAAGAGGGAAAAAATCTGTTTTAAAGTCAATTCTACACATTTTGCCACAGGGCATAGAGAAAATGTTGCCGTTTTAAAGCAAGTTTGCTGAATTTCTACACATTCTGCCATGGGGTGGAGATAAAAATGTGTAGCGTTACAGCTGATTTACTGCAATTCTACACATTTTGCCATGGGGTGGAGAGAAATGTTTGCAGTTTTTAATATGATAACTGATGATCAATGGGTCCCTGACCAGTCGGTAATTTGGTAATTCGAACATGCTTATTTATTTATTTATTTATCATCAATCTACACACAATAGCCCATAATGACATAGCAAAAACAGGATTTTAGACATTTTTGCTAATTTACATATTATATATATAAAAAATGAAATATCACATATAAATAAGTATTCAGACCCTTTACTCAGTACTTTGTTGAAGCACCTTTCGCAGCAATTCCAGCCTCGCGTCTTCTTGGATATGACGCTACAATCTTGGCACACATGTATTTGGGGAGTTTCTCACATTCATCTCTGCAGATCCTCTCAAGCTCTGTCAGGTTGGATGGGGAGCGTTGCTGCACAGGTGTTTTCAGGTCTCTCCAGGGATGTTCGGTCGGGTTCGAGTCCGGGCTCTGGCTGGGACACCCAAGGACATACAGAGACTTGTCCCGAAGCCACTCCTGCGTTGTCTTGGCTGTGTGCTTGGGGTCGTTGTCCTATTGCAAGGTGAACCTTCGCCCCAGTCTCAGGTCCTGAGCTCTCTGGAGCAGGTTTTCATCAAGGATCTCTCTGTACTTTGCTCCGTTCATCTTTGCTTAGATCCTGAATAGTCTCCCAGTCCCTGCCACTGAAAAACATCCCCACAGCATGATGCTGGTTCACCGAAGGATGGTGCCAGGATTCCTCCAGACGTGACACTTGGCATTCAGTCCAAAGAGTTCAATCTTGGTTTCATCAGACCAGAGAATCTGTCATGTGAGGAGTGGGTCAGTCTGGCCACTCTACCATGAAGGCCTGATTGGTGGGGTGCTGCAGAGATGGTTGGCCTTCTGGATGAACTCTGGAGCTCTGTCAGAGTGACCATCGGGTTCTTGGTCACCTCCCTGACCAATGCCCTACTCCCCTGATTGCCCAGTTTGGTCAGGAGGCCAGCTCTAGTCTCATAACTAAGGGTTTACTGAGTAAATTAGGTATTTCTGTTTTGCAAACAAACCTAAAAACCTGTTTTTCGCTTTGTCATTATGGGGTATTGTGTGTAGATTGCTGAGGCACTGTAGCTGGCCGCTAGACTAATTTACCAATCTAAAGAATATTTGCTGACATGTGCCAACTGATTGACTGCTGATGCACAACCAAATTTCTAAATTGCGCCTTGTGTAATAATTATTTTAATTCGCAACAGAATGTTGAGACCCCGACTAAGTCCCCCCCATTTAAAAATAATAATATATATTTATATATTATTATTGGTCTACAAAAGATGGGTTGGCCGCCAATTGCCCATTCGTGGTGTATTTGCTTTGTCTTGTCATCTCACATCACGGCCCTACACTATTTCACAAACCCTGTCTCCCTAGTCCCATTTAACCTGCTGTACTGCCATCTATCTCTGGTCTGTCATGTAGAATAACATCTACTCTGTGAATTTGCATAATTTGTCCTCTTAATTGGTAGTTACACAACTCTGTGGTGTCCCTGTCTGAAGCCTCCCTCTCTAACTCAGAAAATCATTGCAGAAGGATTTGATGACAGGCACGAAGTTCGAAATTGAACAAACCCATCGTAGTTTAAACATGCCTGACAAGAATAGGCCCCCGAGAATGGTTCTCAACAGCTTCCTACGATCTACACCCCGGGACAAGGTACTTAAAGCAGCGCAAGAAAAAAGTGGTGTTCAGTGGGAAGGCAGCCGGCTGGACCTGTCCAAGGAACTAGCAATGAAGAGGAAGACGTTTGCAATGGTGAAGAACCAACTACACAAGAAGAAAGTCAGGCATACACTGGCATTCCCAGTGACCCTGCTCTTTACTTGGAAGGGATTCTTTTCAAGGACAATGTGGAGGCAGAGAGATTCTTGCTGGAGCAAGGTGTTTAGCCCAGATAAAGAAGACGAGACAAGGTACAGCCTATGTGTTTGTGGGATTCTGCGGAGTGTTGCTACAGTAATTTAGCCTTTCAAGCGCCCCACGGCTCATAAGGAATTTTGAGTTGAGACAGCAGGTTATCTTTTGCAGCATCAAAGACAGTTCTGTGACGATTAACTCATCGAGAAGCAAAACGTTCCTAGTTGTTTTGTTTTATTTTGGGATTGGTTTTCTATGTTTATTTACACGTTTATTTCTACATTTATTTTTTTTGTACAGCTGGAGCATATATAATGTTATATAATGATGTTTATTAGAAAATGTGAGGAAGGGTAGATTTAGCCTCAACACCATTCTATTACAAGATGAGATATTTACCCAAACACAAGCAGATGATCTTCAATCCTTTTTGAAATCAGCATAGGGTCAACTGAAAAGGTTCCCACAGTATGGGAAACCTCTAAAGCATATATTTGAGGGAAAATAATAGCACATGAGTCCAAAAAAGAAGAGAGAAGGGGCTGAGGCAGTAAACAGATTAGAATCTGAGATATGTGGCCTGGAAAGGGATTTGGCAAGACATTTCACAGATAGCACATTTCAAACTGCCTGCAAATAGAAATTTCAGTTGCACGAAATGTATTTAAAAAAGGCAGAATATGCACTGTTTAGACTTAGAACCAGTTTTTATGAGGGAGGTGAGAAGAAAGGCAGGCTACTAGCAAGACAACACAAAATGCAGAACATTTCTAATGTAATTCCATCAATAAAGGGCAATAAGATGGTGACCTCATTGAAAGAGATAAACAGTGTGTTTCAATGTTTTTATGAAAATTGATATTCATCCTCCTATTCAGCGAGCCCCATAGATATGGATACTTTTTTGTCTGGTATAGAATTACTTAGATTATCAGATGGCCAGGTATAGGACCTGCACTACACTATAACAGAAGTATAAAGTTATAAGAGATAATTGTTTTCCATAACTTTACACAGTGAGTAATAACCGCCCGGAGTGAGTTCAGGAGTTGTGCCAGCCTGCCAGAACCTCCCCTTTTGAGCAAAAGGTGTAAATGATGGGTTACGAATTAACACAGCATTCCAGATAAAGCGTGGAGTAAAGTATCTTCGAAAGTGAATTTAAGTAGGACCATCCTGTTACTCTGCTCAAACCATAATATTACGCTACTCTCATCACCCCATTTGAGAACCATCAATACAGATGGCTAGCCTATCTACAAATAAGCATCTTCAATAGTGAATGGAAGAAAAATAAATTCTGTCGTTCTGTTCAAACGACACGACAAGTCACCACATACCGGACAACTACGAAGAAGGACAACAGTAGAGGAGTTGTTGGAACCATTTCGGACAATCAGTGCCTTACAAGCGTGCCGCGAAAAGGTCCAACCCACTTTCCAAGGCTGCCCCGTTCACTGAGAGATCCCCGGCAAACCCAGGCATTTCACGTAAATAAATTCATGATTTCTTCCTCAAAGTGGGCGGAGGTTCGTGTGTAAAGTATATGGTTAGTGTAGGTGAGAGTAGTTTCTGAATCTGCCAATGTTAAGTGTCTCTGTCCCTCGCTCCCTCTCCATCTCTTCTTAACAAGTATCCATGTTGTTGTCATTCCGCTAGGGACCTGTTTTCAGCCAGTCAATAACCGGTGCAGAGTATGTATGTTTATCTTGTGTTTCCATTTAATCAGCCAGTAAATAAATAATTAAACCAATTTGTGTAGTCCTGAATCATAAATAAGGCTCTGGTTTTTGCAGATGCAAGGAGATTACAACTATTCAGAATGGTGATATGATACGAGGTTATGATTAATAAGTTGACTGTTTATAGATGTGATAGCTAAAGACCTTTTAGAGTTTAATTCGGGAGATGGTAACTCTTTCATAGAAACCGCTCTCGTGGCGCCCCAGATCCTAATGAGTTCATTGTTACATGATTAATTTAAATCGGGTAACAATCAAACATAGTTAATTACATAAATAACAGTCTTCAGATTAATGTTAAAGTCAAGTCACAACAGAATATTCCAGACCGGTATTTTAAAACCTGTTAAGGCTCGGGACAATACTGCCCCCTTTGGATGAATTGTGTGCCCAAAGTAAACTAAAAAAAAAACTGTCAAAAATTGCTAATATATGCATATAAAAATTATTATTGAATAGAAAACACTCTAAAGCTTCTAAAACCGTTCGAATTATGTCTGTATGTAAAGCAGAACTCACAGGGCAGCCATTCTTCCAAACTCTCTCTCTCTCCTAAGAAAGTTGCTCCAACTTTGACGCATCGCCCCCACCCTTCCCAACCAGCTACGGATCTGGGAACAGTTTCTATTTCTGTTATGTACTTGAGTGAAGACCCAAAAGCGGTTTAACAGAAACAGAGTTCTTTTAATGAAAAAACAGGAATGGCATAGATCCTCTTCCGACGTTGTCAATGGCACAATAGAATACCCGCAGAGAGGGTGACAAATGAAACATAAAGTCCCTCTGATGAATAGCTGGGTAGCGGCGACAGGCTGCATGAGGAGAGTTTTTTCCGGCTTGCATGAGGAGAGTTCGTTATGTTTGATTTAATCGCCAATTGTTTTGTACGTTAAAAACATCCTAAAGCTTGATTCTGCACTTAGTTTGACCAGTTTAGTCAACATATAATATGTAAATTTGAAGTTTTGATGCGCAATTTTCGTGATCAGAAGTCCTTTTTGGGGTAATTCACCTGAAGATGTTAGCGTTTGCTAATACAAAGACACACCAACAGCAACCAAACGTTATATTAGGTAAGTATAACTCCTTCCACGACATTCTTGTCGAAGACCATCAAAGGTAAGGGAATATTTATGTTATAAAATTGTATTTTTGTCAAATCCAACATTGTAGAGAAATAATGCTAATGCCTGAGCGCCGTCTCAGATTATTGAATAGTGAACGAATTCTGTAACGTTAAAAATAAATGTAACACAGCGTTTGCATTAAGAAGAAGTGTATCTTTCTAAATATATGTAGAACATGTATATTTAGTCAAAGTTTATGATGTTTATTGCTGTTATCTGGCGTTAGCTGCCGGAGCTATTTATAATTTCTCTGGACATTTCTGCTGCATTTTTTCAACATGGCTCAATGTAAACGAAGATTTATGGATATAAATTGCATATTATTGAAAAAAACATAAATGTACTGTGTAACATGTGCTATTACTGTCATCTGATGAAGATTTTAAAAAGGTTAGTGAACTATTTTTCTTTTAATCCTGCGTTTGTGATTGTGCTATTTTGCATAGCAATGTGGCTACATATTGTATGCTTTCCTAGTGGTGGTTTAACATAAATATGTGCTATGTTTTCGCTGTAAAACATTTTAAAATTCTGACATGCTGGGTAGATGAACAAGGTGTTTATCTTTCATTTAAGCTATTGGACTTGTTAATGTGTGGAGGTTAAATATTTTTAAGAATATATTTGCTTTCCCTGCGCCACCGTTTGGGCTGAAGGGGGGGGAGGGGGGGTGTTCCCAGTTGGGAACCTGCAGCCCCTTCAGGTTTTAAACAATATGACAAATTAACAAAATACTTTTTGTGGGAAAAGAAAAAACCCAGGATTAATATGAAGAAGGCATGTTCACCAGTGGATGTAGGAGGCTTGGCTTTACCATATGTTAAATTGTACAATTTATCATTTGAAATGGCTAAATTTGCAAAGCATTGGGGCAAAAGGGATGCTGGCTTGGATTGGATAAAAAATAGAGTTTGAACTAAGTTATATTTTCACCTCTATTGATACTCGGTCACATAGTCTTACAGGGGAGAGGTTTGTTGAAACTCCCAACCCAATTTTGTTACACTCAAAAGAGGTGTGGAGAGAACAGTACACAAGATATGTGGAATATCACATCTAAAACAAGGATACTCATCATTGTGGCGCAATCCTAGGCTTACAGATAGGAAAGAAGTCTGTGTACTGGAAACAGTGGCTAATGAAAGGAATTCATACTATAGGTGATCTGTACAATGAAGATGTTTTAATGTCATACTCAGATTTGGTACAAAAATATGATGTCAGAGACAAGGGACATTTCTGGAAATATTTACAATTGAGAGAATGTTTGTTAACCGGCTATCAACAACATCCAGGAAAGAACCCAATAGCTGAGTATTTGGAATTACCCAAACATAAAGCAGCCATTTTTTCCTCAATATTTAGTCATCTACAGAGCAAAGACTGTAAAAACCTCAATATGGCAAATTGACCTTAAGTGGGAAATTGAGGATGATACCTGGTTGAAGATCTTGTCCAGCTCAGGGAGGAACATAAGGGAAGCCAGGGATAAAACGTACTCAATATAAGATACTACATTGGACCCCAACAAGGCTTCATAAGATGTGGCTGACCAACAGTTCTTTGTATTGGAAATGCCAAAAAGACACTGGGACATTTTTACACACAATATGGGAATGTACATTAGTGCTACCTTTCTGGAAGAATGTTTTGAAATAGCTGGAGGAATGGTTGGGGTTAACAATTCCAGTTTCACTGAGAATATGTCTCTTAGGCGATAGAACAGAGTTACCTAATGTAACAAAGGAGGAATTTGCACTGATCACTGTTGGTATGGTTACAGCAGCAAGAGTAAGGTTCATGACACTCCTATTCTGAAACAGTGGATAGAATCAATGTTGGAGGTCACATCTTATGAACAAATACTTGCTAGGATCACTGGTAGAAACAACAATTCTAGAAGCTGGATGCGTTTTACTTGTCATGTTTCTAAGACTGGGAGGTGATTACTTATGCTTGTGAACCCATTTAGTTCACTATTGTAGCTTGTGAGATACTGTTTGGCTGTGTGCTATGTTGGAGGATATGTCTGGATGTCATGCTCAATGTTTTTATGCTTTACAGTGTTTCTTTATTTGTTTGTTTGTGGAAAAAATGAAAGAAAGAAAAAAACATTTTAAAAAAGAGGTAATTTATGCGTGATCCAAAAATGTGGTTGAAGGCTTTGTATGGAGGGTGTGATACAATTGTGGAGCCTCTGGAGGCACGCAGAGGCCAAATCAAGCTCTGTACCGCATCACGGTGTGCCTCTCAAATGCTGTAACAATGCGGAGGGCTCCGTATAGCTCCACATTGACATGATTGGTTTATGGTAGGTGGGGGCAGTACATCCTATATAAACACAAACTCACTTCCTTGACAACTTCCTTCACAACAGCTCTGCTCAGCTAAGCGCAATAAGTATGACAGCCCTGACATCTGAGGAGGCTGCATCGCAGTTAATACTGTACGGCCACGTTAGACTTCAGATTGACCACACAGAGCCTTTAATATGCTCTCCTCCGGCGTGCAGGCAAAATAGATCATGCTGCAGGCAGGATAGAGAAAAAAACACATGTTTAGAACTGGTAATTCATCGTATGGTGCAAGAATGAATGCAGTTCATTGATTATTGAATGTTATGACGGACATAGCTTTGTAGAGCCAAAACATACACAACCTCTGCTCAGCAAACTCGAACTCGAGAATGAACCGTTTGGGATACTACAGTTCGCAATTGATATTGTGCTTATCAATCACCCTCACCGCAGTCAAGCAATGCATTCCGCCAGGAGTCGTTCACAATCTAGTCCGGTTGCGGCCACAACTAGACCTTGTTTCAAATGTACCAATAAATAATTGTATTTGTATGCCTCGTAATGAACAAATGTACATTGTTTAAATCACTCTTTTACTCCAAGTCTCAGTTACAAATAACAGCTCCAATAAGCCCCTTAAAGCCAATTTATGCTTGATCTGGAATGGAGTCGGAGGCTCTGTATGGAAGGGGTGACACAATTGCCGAGCATCCGGAGGCATTAAGAGGTCGAAATGAGCTCCGTACTTTGAACATGCAGCGCCTTTTATGTTGAATGAGTTGAACGAGAGGCTTGTAGAATCATGACTGTTTTGAGTTCATTGTTCGCCGGTAGTGGGTCCTGCGTGCTCTGGACATTACTGTCTCAAATGAATGAAATGAGTCGAAGGATTCGTTCTGTTGACTGAACGAGTTGAAAAGATCAGTCAGTAAAAAGAGCCGAACTTCCCATCAGTAACACACACCGGCGCATGCACGCACACGCGAACACAAGCACACACACACCAACTGGCCTACACACTAGCAACACTCACTAGCATTTGCTAAAGTTTTGAAGTCTTTAAAATGCAACAAAGCAAACTCTTTATCTTCAGACGATGCAGGTTCCGTGGGCATAAAATGAATAATTAATATGGCCCTTCTTTAGGGATGTGTCCCAAATGGCACCCTATTCCCTATATAGAACATTATTCCCATATGGCTCTGGTCAAAAGTAGTGCACTATGTAGGGCAGGGGTCCCCAATTACATTCAACATAGTTACAAATAATTTGTACAGTACAAACTGACCTCAAGAATCCCAAACAGATATAGTATTTGAAATTTTAAACCTGGATTACATTGCAATATGTTCACATATGCCACTCTGTTTAATGTGTGCAAATTTGTGAGAACAGATTCCTAAATTAAAATCACTCTTGAGATGATTTCCTGGTGATTTTACAGTCCAATAAAATCACCTGCGGACTGAGTTTGTCATGCGGGCCGCCTATTAGGGAACCCTGATGTAGGGAATATTGCCAGAAAGAGGCAATAAAACCACAGGCTGGTGCGTATCCTTCCTTCCAGCTGGAATAACTTTCATTAAAACCTTTCCTTCCAACTATTACCTGTCAGCCTGTAGATGATTCATGTGGGGTAATAACCTGAAACGTAATTTATTAGCTCATGGACTGTGTATGATATATCACCTCTCTCTGCCTGCGGTACACTGTGCTATTGAAATTAGTATATAGTTGCTCCAGCCATATCATGTTTGTTCATAAGGAATCCATACTGTATATTCTAAACATGGATGGTGACTCTGTAATCTCTCTGTTAATGTCTTTGTGAGGAAAATGTGAGGAAAAAAACAACACACCACAACCTAACCTGTGTATTTGTCATGAGGAGAGAGCGAGAGCAACCACATCTTAATGCACACTAAGCACACCCAAGAGCACTGTTCTAGAACCTCCCACCATTAATAGATTCCTGCTCCAACATCCCATCAGGTGTAAACTCCAGTATTGTAATTGCCTGGTGAAAAACCCATCAGACTAGCCACAGTTCGATAGCCATCGTGATCGTAAGTCTGCATGGGACACAGACGAGCGCAAACACAAGACTTGTTTAATGGAGCTGAGGGAAACAGAGTCGTTAAAACTAGACCCCTGGGGTGCACACATAACAATAGAAAATGATTCATTTTGAATGCCCAACTTTATACTATTACAATATTCACAAAGATCATGGATATGTAACAGAGGTCATATTAAAACACATTAAGAATACATTTTGTGTTAGAATATGAACATACTGTATATTAGTAAAATTTCCTACATACATGTATTAATACACTTGGTAAAAGCTACCTCATCAATTCTTGGAATTCCTAAGCATGGGAATGAAAAACTATTAAACCTCTCTCGGTCCCTTTTGGAGAGGTTGGAGTCTGTTTGATTGAGTGTGTGGACAGGTGTCTTTTATACAGGTAACGAGTTCAAACAGGTGCAGTTAATACAGGTAATGAGTGGAGAACAGGAGGGCTTCTTAAAGAAAAACTAACAGGTCTGTGAGAGCCGTAATTCTTACTGGTTGGTAGGTGATCAAATACTTATGTCATGCAATATAATGCAAATTAAGTACTTAAAAGTCATACAATGTGATTTTCTGGATTTTTGTTTTAGATTCTGTCTCTCACAGTTGAAGTGTACCTATGATAAAAATGACAGATGCTTTGTAAGTAGGAAAACCTGCAAAATCGGCAGTGTATCAAATATTTGTTCTCCCCACTGTATATGTATACTGAACAAAAATATAAACGCAACATGTAAAGTGTTGGTTTCATGAGCTGAAATAAAAGATCCCAGAAATGTTTCAAACGCACAAAAAGTATATTTCTCTCCAATTTTGTGCACAAATTTGTTTACATCCCTGTAAGTGAGCATTTCTCCTTTGCCATGATAATCCATCCACCTGACACGTGTGGCATATCAGGAAGCTGATTAAACAGCATGATCATTACATAGATGCACCTTTGTGCTGTGGACAATAAAACGCCACTGTAAAATGTGCAGTTTGGTGACACAACACAATGCCACAGTCTAAAGTTTTGATGGAGCGTGCAATTGGCATGCTGACTGCAGGAATGTCCACCATAGCTGTTGCCAGATAATTTAATGTTAATTTCTCTATCATAAGCCGCCTCCAACATCGTTCTAGAGAATAGGGTTGTACATCCAACTGGCCTCATAACCGCTGACCACATGTAACCACGCCAGCCCAGGGCCTCTACATCTGGCTTCTTCACCTGTGGGATTGTCTGAGACCAGCCACCCGGACAGCTGGTGATACTGAGGATTCTTCCTGTCTGTAATAATGCTCTTTTGTGGGGAAAACTCATTCTGATTGACTGGGCCTGGCTTCCCAGTGGGTGGGCTTATGTCCTCCTTGGCCCACCCATGGCTTCACCACTGCCCAGTCATGTGAAATCCATAGATTAGGGCCTAATGAATTTATTTCAATTGACTGATTTCCTTATACAAACTGTAACTCAGTAAAATCATTGAAATTGTTGCATGGTGCGTTAATATTTCTGTTCAGTATATTTTTTTACAAGAGAAAATGTTAAGTTTCTCACATATCACATGCACTTATTTAAGTATTTTTAAAGACTATCATTGGCAGTGTACAAGCTAAAGAAAAATTGGGCATCACACAACAGAACACTTAAACAGTTAGAGCAAACTCAGTAACGGTTGCACAAAAAGAACTGTGTGCATTCCACACTCCCAACTATTCTTATGAGCCCCCGCCTCTAGCTGGGCTTGGTGTGGGCTAGCCCCTGTTGGGATGGTGTGGGATGGCCCGTGTTGGGCTGGTGTGGGCGAGCCCCTGTTGGAATGGTGTGGGATGGCCCGTGTTGGGCTGGTGTGGGCTAGCCCCTGTTGGGATGGTGTGGGATGGCCCGTGTTGGGCTGGTGTGGGCTAGCCCCTGTTGGGATGGTGTGGGATGGCCCGTGTTGGGCTGGTGTGGGCTAGCCCCTGTTGGGATGGTGTGGGATGGCCCGTGTTGGGCTGGTGTGGGCTAGCCCCTGTTGGGATGGTGTGGGATGGCCCGTGTTGGGCTGGTGTGGGCTAGCCCCTGTTGGGATGGTGTGGGATGGCCCGTGTTGGGCTGGTGTGGGCTAGCCCCTGTTGGGATGGTGTGGGATGGCCCGTGTTGGGCTGGTGTGGGCTAGCCCCTGTTGGGATGGTGTGGGATGGCCCGTGTTGGGCTGGTGTGGGCTAGCCCCTGTTGGGATGGTGTGGGATGGCCCGTGTTGGGCTGGTGTGGGCTAGCCTGTGTTGGGCTCTGATGTGGGCTTGTTGTGGGCTAACCCGTGCCCACCTTGCCCACCGAATACCCACATGGGCCAATGTTTGCTGACATGTTTGTTGGGAACCATGAGATTCAATTTAGCCATCTAAGAGCTTTACAAGATTTCAAAACAAGCTTTTTGTCAAAAGTATGTTCATCTTAAATGAAGGCTACACATATTGACAAACTACTAAATAAATGGATTTTCTAGTTAATCATTTCTTTACACGGCTAAGGTCCAATATTGCATTTCATTTAGAATTGTACCTTTCATCTGAGTATGCATAGAACTTCCACAAAGTAGGGCAAGATAACGAGTCAAACTGAGATAGATAAACAGCTCATTACTGTACAATATTGTGCAATACTGAAGCCCATTGATGATCGTGTTGATCATGACAACTACCCCTAACTCTACCTTCTTACTAACCTCTTCTTGATGAGGTCCAGGGCTGATCCGATAAAGCCATCCTTCATCTTGTAGATCTTGGCTCCGTAGCTGGAGAGGTCAGTCCTGTCCAGGAGCAGGGCTGGGCAGCAGCTGGAGGGGCCCTCTGCACTCTCCCTGCGTGGAGGAGGGAAGGGGACTAAGGAGGCCCCCGGCACACTGATCTCCACACTGGGGCTGCTGACTTGGGCCTGGGCATGGTCCATAGTCCCCTCCCCCTGCGTCTGACTGGAGGGCTGGAGGGGAGAGCGGGGAGTAGGGCCGGTACATATAGCCATGGTAGAGACTGTGGTCTGAATGCTGCTTGTTGGCTGGGGAGTGGGTCCGGTTAAGATGAGAGTGGCTGAGTTAGTAGCACTGGCTGTGGGAGCTGGCGCAACCACCATCACCCTCTCCTCTGCTCTTAAGTCTGGATGACAGGGTGGTGGAGCCCCAGGGGAGCTGTCACTCTGCCTGGCCTCTCCACTCCTTGTCCCCTCACAGCTCCCCATCTCTTCTATCTCTCCACTGCCTATCCTCTCACTGCTCTCCCTCTCCTCCTCCTTCAGTCCCACAGTGGGAGACTGAGAGTCTCTCCTTCCCAATAGAGCTGTCTGAGTCTTACAGTCTCTGCCCGTCCCTGGGGTCTGACTGCCAGTACCAAGCTCTGGCTGTTGGTCTATTGAAGCTGTTACTGTAGTGACATTACCCTGGCTCTCTGTCTGTCCACCCTCTCCCTCTCTCTGCCTCATTCTCTTAAACTCCTCAAAGGTGGGGATGTGCAGGCGGCCCATGGGGAGTTTCTTGCGTTCGGCTATTATCTCTGCACAACTCCCAGCCACAGAGATGGACTCGGTGGTGTAGGACTTGGTCATGTCCAGGGTCTGAGGGGTCTCAGAGGAGGCGCGGAGGGTCAGGTTTGGGGTGCTGTTCTGCCGGCGGAGCTGCAGGCGTCTCAGAACCTCTTTCTTGATTTCCTCAGGGCTGGTGATGCGCCGGACACACAGGGGTTTCCCCACGTACCCCTGGTAGGGCGATGAGTCCCTCTCTGAGCACCCCCCCAGGATGGGAGTGGTACTGCCTGGGGTTATCTGCGGTCGAAGAGGCTTTAGGGGTTCTGCTGCTGCCCGGGCACTCTGGAGGCGGAGCTTCTCCCTTAACCCCTTCCTGGCGGTGGTGGTAGCGTTCACCCCCCAGTCATCCACACTGGGGAACAGCCACTGGGGGAGGAGGGGCAGCTCCTTCCTCCCCAGACCCCCCAGACCTCCCCCCAGACGAGCATTGGGGTAGAAGGCAAGGGTCTCAGGACTGTAGCCCTGGGGCCCTGTCCCCACCGGGGGCCCATCGTACCAGTGGCTGGTGGCAGTGCAGCGGAAAATGAACTCACTGTCCATACTGCCCCTGTGGGGGGCGCTATAGGGGGAGGAGTAGAGGCCTGGTTCAGACACAGAATTACTCCAGTTCAGGTTCTCCATGCTGCGGTAGAGTCTAGTCCCGCTGTCTGGGTTAATGTTCACACAGGGCCCTGCGTGGTCCGGCTCCAGGCCTAACCCTGACCCTAACCCCAGCCCAGAGTCAGGCCCCCTGGGTGGGTGCTGCACACTGTTGGTGGAGCAGTAACGAAGGCCAAGATTAGTCAACAGGGCACTGCTGTTACACCGGGGCATGACGGGGCACTGGCCTGGGTAAGGAGGGTAGGGGGGTACACTGTGGCCTCTGAAGCCAGAAAGGGGTTGGGGAAGGGGCAGGTCGGTGAGGCTGAGGCAGGGCTCCAGGTCCATGGTGATACCAGCGGTGCAGGAGTAGCCCGCAGGGCCGTGGCCGGGGGAGCAGCCCACTGAGGGGTAATCACATGGCGGAGGGGCCTTCACATCCGGCATGGGTGCAGTATGAGCCACCATACTGCAGAGAGAGGCTCTGGGAAACTGGCCCTAAAGGACAGAGAGGAGACACAGGAGAATGAGCAAGGAGAGGCACGCACGCACATACAGTGCCTTGCGAAAGTATTCGGCCCCCTTGAACTTTGCAACCTTTTGCCACATTTCAGGCTTCAAACATAAAGATATAAAACTGTATTTTTTTGTGAAGAATCAACAACAAGTGGGACACAATCATGAAGTGGAACGACATTTATTGGATATTTCAAACTTTTTTAACAAATCAAAAACTGAAAAATTGGGCGTGCAAAATTATTCAGCCCCCTTAAGTTAATACTTTGTAGCGCCACCTTTTGCTGCGATTACAGCTGTAAGTCGCTTGGGGTATGTCTCTATCAGGTTTGCACATCGAGAGACTGAAATTTTTTCCCATTCCTCCTTGCAAAACAGCTCGAGCTCAGTGAGGTTGGATGGAGAGCATTTGTGAACAGCAGTTTTCAGTTCTTTCCACAGATTCTCGATTGGATTCAGGTCTGGACTTTGACTTGGCCATTCTAACACCTGGACATGTTTATTTTTTAACCATTCCATTGTAGATTTTGCTTTATGTTTTGGATCATTGTCTTGTTGGAAGACAAATCTCCGTCCCAGTCTCAGGTCATTTGCAGACTCCATCAGGTTTTCTTCCAGAATGGTCCTGTATTTGGCTCCATCCATCTTCCCATCAATTTTAACCATCTTCCCTGTCCCTGCTGAAGAAAAGCAGGCCCAAACCATGATGCTGCCACCACCATGTTTGACAGTGGGGATGGTGTGGTCAGGGTGATGAGCTGTGTTGCTTTTACGCCAAACATAACGTTTTGCATTGTTGCCAAAAAGTTCAATTTTGGTTTCATCTGACCAGAGCACCTTCTTCCACATATTTGGTGTGTCTCCCAGGTGGCTTGTGGCAAACTTTAAACGACACTTTTTATGGATATCTTTAAGAAATGGCTTTCTTCTTGCCACTCTTCCATAAAGGCCAGATTTGTGCAATTTACGACTGATTGTTGTCCTATGGACAGAGTCTCCCACCTCAGCTGTAGATCTCTGCAGTTCATCCAGAGTGATCATGGGCCTCTTGGCTGCATCTCTGATCAGTCTTCTCCTTGTATGAGCTGAAAGTTTAGAGGGACGGCCAGGTCTTGGTAGATTTGCAGTGGTCTGATACTCCTTCCATTTCAATATTATCGCTTGCACAGTGCTCCTTGGGATGTTTAAAGCTTGGGAAAACTTTTTGTATCCAAATCCGGCTTTAAACTTCTTCGCAACAGTATCTCGGACCTGCCTGGTGTGTTCCTTGTTCTTCATTATGCTCTCTGCGCTTTTAACGGACCTCTGAGACTATCACAGTGCAGGTGCATTTATACGGAGACTTGATTACACATAGGTGGATTGTATTTATCATCATTAGTCATTTAGGTCAACATTGGATCATTCAGAGATCCTCACTGAACTTCTGGAGAGAGTTTGCTGCACTGAAAGTAAAGGGGCTGAATAATTTTGCACGCCCAATTTTTCAGTTTTTGATTTGTTAAAAAAGTTTGAAATATCCAATAAATGTCGTTCCACTTCATGATTGTGTCCCACTTGTTGTTGATTCTTAAAAAAAAAATACAGTTTTATATTTCATGTTTGAAGCCTGAAATGTGGCAAAAGGTCGCAAAGTTCAAGGGGGCCAAATACTTTCGCAAGGCACTGTACATACGCATGCATGCACACACATGCACACACACACACACACGCACGCACGCACACACACTGCCACAGTGCATCTGTACATGAGCTGATCTAACACATTTTAGGAATTTCATTTGAAGGACAGACACTGAGGATTGTGGAGATAATCCTTGAAATAGCAAATACATTCCACACTGTACATACAGCAAATGTTATGAATAAGATAAAAATTATTTTCCAAAACATTTTGAGCTTCTGTGAAATGAGCTTCTGTGAAATGTTGATCAGTGTTGTGTTCGAGACCACCTATAGGGAGACCGATTCAAGACCAAGACCGGAGCAAATCGAGTCCGAGTCAAGACCAAGACCGGGAGTGGGTGAGACCGAGTCAAGACCAAGACCGGGAGGGGGGTGAGACCGAGTCAAGACCAAGACCGGGAGGGGGATGAGACTGAGTCAAGACCAAGACCGGGAGGGGGTGAGACTGAGTCAAGACCAAGACCGGGAGGGTGAGACTGAGTCAAGACCAAGACCGGGAGGGGGGTGAGACCGTGTCAAGACCAAGACCGGGAGGGGGGTGAGAACGAGTCAAGACCAAGACCGGGAGGGGGTGAGACCGAGTCAAGACCAAGACCGGGAGGGGGGTGAGACCGAGTCAAGACCAAGACCGGGAGGGGTGAGACCGAGTCAAGACCAAGACCGGGAAGGGGTGAGACCGAGTCAAGACCAAGACCGGGAGGGGGGTGAGACCGAGTCAAGACAAAGACCGGGAGGGGGTGAGACCGAGTCAAGACTAAGACCGGGAGGGGGGTGAGACCGAGTCAAGACCAAGACCGGGAGGGGGTGAGACCGAGTCAAGACCAAGACCGGGAGGGGGGTGAGATTGAGTCAAGACCAAGACCGGGAGGGGGTGAGACTGAGTCAAGACAAAGACCGGGAGGGGGTGAGACTGAGTCAAGACCAAGACCGGGAGAGGGGTGAGACTGAGTCAAGACCAAGACCGAGACCAGTAAAAGTCAAATTCAAGACCACGATTGTAATTGTGTCAAATCGCCATCATAATTAAAGTTCAAAATGTCCAATATTTCTGTATTGATATTTCAGAACAACATATGGATTCTTTAGACAGTCAGAATGCTGAGGGAAATAGAGAGCCACTCTACTAATGATCCCTAACCCAAACAGGTCTATACTAGAAAACAATACTAAATATGTTGCAACTTCCTCCAGTCTCCCCTTACTAATAGTGAGCGTTCAACTTTCAAACTATTTTCCCCACTCTTCCCTACCAGTGAATCAAGGAAATTCGTATGCTCTTACTGAATGGGAGCTGATAATAATGAGTTTTTCACTCCGCTGATCTCAGCTGCTCTAGGGAAGAAATTATGAGTCCTCATTGTCCGAGAACGAAAAAAGTTATCTGACACAGAGACACTCAATCTGTGGTCTGGAGACAGGACTCGAGTACTACAACACTGATGTTGATACTGTGGTTTTGGCCATGTGGATAACCACTGTCCCCTCCTCCAAACAAGTTCATTGTCCCTGATGCGTGCTTTCTTCCCTTAACTTGAACAATCACATTCATTTTTTTAAATGGCATCGCTCCGCAGCAATGAATAAAAGAAGGGATTTATTTCCCCCTCTCTCTATCCGCTTGGGCCATGATGAATAAGGAGAGGAGGAAAATAAAACATGAATCTGAACAGACAGTAATAAAGACTGCCACTTTGCAGAGAGGAGCAGTGGATTAGGAGGAGAAGAGAGAGAGAGAGAGAGAGAGAGAGAGAGAGAGGGAGAGAGAGAGAGCGAGAGAGAGAGAGAGAGAGAGAGAGAGAGAGAGAGAGAGAGAGGAGAAAGAATGAAAGAGAGCAATAGTGCTGCGTAGTGGACTAACTCCTCTCTCTATCGCTGTAATTAGTACAAATTGCATGGCTGGGGGCCAGGACAGGGCCATACATATAGCTAGCTACCTCTCTGTAATCTTCAGCACGAATTAGGGTCAAGAGACAGACAGCACTTAGTTATAAAACAGGGCTGCGTTAGGCAGAATCATCATCCCTCATCCCTCCCTGATGCATAGATGAATGCAATAAGATGAGGTTTGTTTAGCAATGCACCCCTCCTCTCTTACCAGCTGGCTCTATGGTGCTAGAGAAAAACTATAGCTTAGTTTGATGGTAGATAATAAGTATATTAATATTCTTAACATGCTGGAGGTAAAATAACGATATTCAGGTTTAATTTAAAACTCCGCTAGGCTGGATTGAATGAGCTGCGTGCCTTGACAAAGGCTCTGGTATTTATCTCTGCATCTAAATGTACGCAGGCAAGTGGATCCTTTCAGCGCTGGAGGTTGTCAATCATTCTTGTGAAAGCCCTTTTTGCCCCGGGTTGTGTTCTCGCATGTGGGTATCTCTCGCTTTTCTAAGAAAAAAATACAGATGTGAATATACAGACTTAATTTGCATTAAGAGCGTGTGTCTGATAAGCGCGTGAGAGGTGTGTGTGTGTGTGTGTGTGTGTGTGTGTGTGTGTGTGTATGTGTGTGTGTGTGTGTGTGTACATGCGTGGCGTACGTGTGTGTGAGAACCAATGTCTCTGAAGCTTCTCTCCCTTTCTGATTGAATTACAGCAAATCTAAAGGCACACAGTGAGGCAGGCTTTATTAGGGCCTCGACTTTCCCTGCTCTCTCTGCTCCGACTGTCACTGCCACTAACCAGGGTGTATTTCATCTCCTCTGACCCCATAGTAAATCAGTCATACTGATCCTCTGTGAGGAGAAGAGGGCCACAGTTAATAAGAGAGAGGAGCTAGTTCGTAAATGATATGGGAAAGTTTTGTTTTTGCTGCAAGGTGACTTCCTTTCAGTGTTGGTTGAAGTGTGTGTGTGTGTGTTGAATCACCTAGATGAGGCAGTGTGTGTGTGTGTGTGTGTGTGCGTGATCACCTAGATGAGTCAGTGTGTATGTCTAGCTCTCAGGAGGTTACACAACAACCTCAAGCATCATATTCCAGTGAACTATCATGTCGGTAACCACCACCCGTTAAGCCCAGTAGCAGTCTAAACTTACCCCATTTGAATCCAATCTCGGTGGCCTTGTTCTCCTTCAGTTTAGCCTCCTGGTCATTGGCTCCATCCCAAACACACAGCCTCTTTGGTTTCTTCACAGTCTGTCTTCAGTGAAGAACAACAGTGTGTCTAGTCTAGAGATTACAGCATCCAGATACCCAGACAGTCCTGGCCTGGAGCAAGAAGAGAGAGATACAATTCCATCAATAAGTGGATTCAATAGAGTCAAATAAACAAACCAGCAGAAACAGCTGAAACTAGTATTTCTGTCTTCTATGAGGTAGTGATGGGGGAAAAAATGTATAGCTACATATTGGGATATTATTTTTGATTATATATCGTATCGTATAATTTTGACAATATTGCAGTCTTATTTTTGCGTTCGTTGGCTGTACCTGAACCAAAACTCCAGTATTTTTCCTTCATAGCCTGTTCTCCATCTTCCTTTTCAATAGGAAGCCAATTTGTTTTCAGCAATACTTATAGAATCGTGAGAATCACAATAAACATTGTATCGGCACCTAAGTATCATGATAAAATCATACCGTGAGGTCCCTGGCAATTCCCAGCACAATGGGGTGGGGGAGAGAGAGAGAGAGAAATCGAGCGAGAGAGATACTTCCAAATGTATTTGATAGTGTAAAAAAAGCCGAACAGAACTGAATTAGCCGTAAGTGAGTAACATCATTAGAGTTTGATTATTAGTTCAGGAAAACACACACACTGATGTTCACACATCCAACTCTCGTCACTGTATCATGCAATTCAACTACTGGGCTTCAAAGCTGAATGACAACATTACACAACATTTTCCAACATGACAAAACTGCACAAATACAAGACCAACCAGGACAGTCGAAATCACACATCTCATGTCAAACTACACATCTCTTGCCAAACTACACATCTCATGTCAAACTACAGACAACTCTGAAGAACTGAAAGGATCACACAACTATTTCCACAGAAATAGAAGTCAGAAAATATCACAGAAGCACATTCTTACCTAGTTCTAAACTTGCTTCCAGCCTCTAGAATATATTCCTATGTCTTCCATTCCAAAGGACCCTATCCCATCCTCGACACACACATCTCTGCATCCTCAGTCATCATAGCTACCTGGGAGAGACAGTGTCAGCTCCTCTGATGCCTAAAAGCAGCCCAGTCACTGACACACGTTACTTCTTTTAGAAGCCAGCCAGTTTCCATTTGTGACAACCCCCTTGGTAGGTAGCGGGTAGGGTGGGGAATGGAGTCGCAAAAGCCTGAGGTTTGACAAGGCAAGTGCCTAGAATGTAGAACGTGAGGCAGCAGCAGCAGCATCAGAGGAGCTGACACACACACGCACGCACACACACACGCGCGCGCACGCGCGCGCACGCACACACACACACACACACACACACACACACACACACACACACACACACACACACACACACACACACACACACACACACACACACACACACACACACACACACACGAGCTGCAGCCCATAAGCTTCTTTCATCTATATTTAAAACCACGGTGGTGCTGCTCACTTCACTTCCTGCTTACCACAAAATCCTGATCTGACACACATTGCAGCTGTGTGTGTTTGGACAGGTGTCAGGTGATATACCCTGATGAAGACAGCTTGGCTGTTGAAACGTTGGTAATTACATTTTTGCATCTGAGCGGCTCTCTTTTATTTTCAAGTTTTCTACTCCGCTAGCCAGCACCTCGCCTAAATAGGTGTGTGTTTATTTTTCTTCTGGATAGGTGTCGGAGTCATTTTTATCCAGTATGTCATGTGGGACATCACTGTCAGTGGATACAAGTGCCCCAATGAGTTGACTATAGTGTATTAATTACTTTTCGTGTGTGTGTGTCTGTTTCTCTGTGTGTTTGTCTGTGTGTTTTTCTGTGTGTATCAGTATGCCATTGAGCATTAACCACTGACCACTCTTACACGGTCTATAATTATGTGATAATAACATGCCAGTTAGTTGTGACACCTCCTCCAACCGTTCCTATCTAGGGAGAAAGGAAACACACACACACACAAACACACACACACAACACACACACACACCCACACACACTGGCTCATCTAGGTGATGTGTGCTGGGTCTGTCTGTCTCAAATCATCTCCCTGCCCTGGAGGACAACCAAGAAGGAGAAAACCACTTTGGCAGAAATAAAGGCCCAGGGACTGGCTCTCTCTCTGTGTGTGTGTGTGTGTGTGTGTGTGTGTGTGTGTGTGTGTGTGTGTGTGTGTGTGTGTGTGTGTGTGTGTGTGTGTGTGTGTGTGTGTGTGTGTGTGTGTGTGTGTGTGTGTGTGTGTGTGTCTGAGTCGGAAGATGCCTGTCTTTGTATGTGCTGTTGTACTAGCGTGTGTGTGTGTGTGTGTTTGTGTGCTCGCACATGTGCATGTGTATACTCTGCGGGTGGTAAGTGTCTGTCTGTCTAAACATCATGGACCACTATGATGGCTCAGCAGGTGTTTTTAGGCTAATCCTCCATACTGTGTGAGTACTGTGTGAGTGACAGGGAGCACCAGCAAACCCAGCTGGAGAGCAGGGAATGGCCGTCCCTCACTCTGGGACACCATGAGATGGTGCTACTGGTGAAGTGTGGACTGATATGAAGTGTGGTGATGTGTTCAGTGTTCCCTTCACTGACTTCTCAGTACCAAACTTGGGTGGGATCCGTGGTGGTGTGTGTGCAAGCCAAGCCCTGTACAGTATACAACAGCCTGTGTCATTAGGTGGCATTGAGCCTGAAAACACAGACAGAACCTGGCCAGTTAGAGATTTGAAGGCTCAGCCTCAGTCACTCTGCACTAAGACAAAGTGACTATTCACTAGACCGTATCCACACACAGGAAAATGTCTTGGTTCTTCCACCACCATGCTATTCTCAACGACTGTGTCATGTGTCACTGCTGCCATAATAACATTGACCTCTGACAACAAAGTTATGGTCAAGACAAGAGTTAGAACGTAGGACGGCCATGTGGATGGTTAAAAGGTAGAGAGGTAGCTGGACTATGAGACAGGTTTAAACTGTTAGTCATGCTTAGACATGCATTTGTCAATTCAGCATAACCTCTTATCCAGATTGTCCTACGGTCAGTGAATGCAATATATTGGGCATTGGATAACAGTACAAATACAGGTATCATCTAGGCCAGGGGAGTATCAGCGGGTTTCTGGGTTTTCCTTTCACCTAAGACCTAGACAAGCAGGTGAGGGGAGTTCTTTACTAATTAGTGACCTTAATTCATCAATTAAGTACAAGGGTGAAGCGAAAATCCGCAGACACTTGGCCCTCCGTGGAACGAGTTTGACACGTGATCTAGGCCTATCCACTGGTGTGTCAGCTATACCATATAGGGTCTCTTCATGTTGTGCTTTACAATAAGCCGAGACAGATGTACGGTGAAGTTGCCATTATACAGGTGCAGTAACATTACAAGGTCACTGGAGCATCAGTAACAGCAGTGTCCTTCAGTAAATTAGGCTAGTAATATACCCAGGCCAGGACTGAAGATTAAAAAAGGCCAGAACAAGGATCACTGGAGATGCAATGTTGAGGCCCTTTGCTCCATTAGGAATTAACTCACTCAGACCAGGTTCCCTGTGATGACTGAACTGATCTGCTGGCATGTGGCAGACTGGCAGTCAGTCAGACAAGCTCTGATTTAGAGAGCATGTCTGGTCAAGTGGGAACACTCCTGGCAGTAAGCACATTATTAGGTGCTCGATATAGTCCTGGGTTCAATCCCTACTTCCACATGTTCTGCTTCCTCCTGATCTGTCTCCTGCCTCTATTTCCATACTGCCTGAATAAGGCTCTAATACTACAAAAGCAGGGTGGAATACCACTCTTCTTAAAAACACATGAATTTACATTTTAGCAGACACTCTAATCCAGAGCAAATTACAGGAGCAATTAGGGTTAAGTGCATTGCTCAAGGGCACATTGACAGACTTTTCACCTAGTCATCGCTGGGATCCGAACCAGCAACCTTTTGGTTACAACACTGTTAACCGCTAGGCTACCTGCCTTAGTTTAGAGAGCAAAACAGAGTGGCCATGTTGGCATTAGATTCTACAACCTGTCTGTCTTGTGGGCTGGGATCCAGCGGTGACTATTAATCCCAGAGATTGCATCTGATCTGGTCATGTAGCAATCAGATAGGCTGGAAGCCTTGGATACCAAGGGCTTATTGATCGACTCGAGATGCTTATCGCCAATATCTTATGTGACACAACCCATTCATTCACATGACCCTTCAATGGAATACTGGTCTCACCGAGGGAATCAATCTCCAGATAATTTCACTAAAAAAAAACACATGCACTTAATAGTTACTGATGGAATCTAATCGTTTAAACACATTATAATCTGGGTGGTTTGAGCCCTGAATGCTGATTGGCTGACAGCCGTGGTATATTACGGGTACGACAAAACATTTATAGTTACTGCTCTATGTCACACCCTGATCTGTTTCACCTGTCTTTGTGATTGTCTCCACCCCCCTCCAGGTGTCACCCATCTTCCCCATTATCCCCTGTGTATTTATACCTGTATTCTCTGATTGTCTGTTGTTCAGTTTGTCAAGCCAACCAGCGTTTTTGTCTCAGCTCCTGCTTTCCCTAGTCTCTCTTTTCTCGTCCTCCTGGTTTTTGACCCTTGCCTGTCCTGACCACCCGCCTGACCACTCTGCCTGCCCCTGAGTCTGCCTGCCATCCTGTACCTTTGCCCCACCTCTGGATTACCGACCTCTGCCTAACCTGACCCTGCCTGCGGTCCTGTACCTTTGCCCCTGTTGCTGTAATAAACATTGTTACTTCGACAAGGTCTGCATCTGGGTCTTACCTTGATACTCTAATTACATTGGTAACCAGTTTATAACAGCAATAAGGCACCTCAGGGCTTTGTGGTATATGGCCGATATACCACGGCTAAGGGCTGTTTCCAGGCACTCCGCGTTGGGTCGTGTATATGAACAGCCCTTGGCCGTGGTTTATTGGCTATATGGCCTCGCATAGCTGAACTTACACCAATGAAATGGTGAGCTTGATGTAGGTCTATATATATGAGATAACACTAATTGCCCTTGGAAAGGACTGAAATTCCACAGGTTTATGGCTGCTTCGTCTGGCCTCTCTGTTTGTAATACGAGCACACAGGACACAACACCTTCACAGACACTAAGTACACTGAGTATAATGGCTAACTGTATGTAGCTTTGGATAAGAGTGTCTGCTAAATTACTAACATGTAAACAGGAGAGGCTGAATAAAAAGTCTGATATAGGTACAGGCAGGGTAATAAGATGCTGGGATCCTGATGAAGTGGAGTACCTGTCCGTCTCCTGTCAGCCCTAGAGCAGAGGAGAGGGGGAGGAAAGGGTAGACAGAGAGAGGGAAGGTGAAAGTAGAGGAGGGGTGGAGAAGAGGTGGATGGGGAGAGAGAGGAGGGAAGGCAAGAGAAGGCAAGGGAATGAGAGGAGAGAGAGTGGAGGGTAGAGGAGAGAGAGTGGAGGGGAGAGGAGAGGAGGGAGGGGAAAAGTGGGAGGGAGGAGAGGTTAGAGAGAGAAGTGGTGGGAAGGGGTGAGTGGATCCTGACAAGCCATCCTTACTGTAGGTGCAGACAGATGAACTCTTTAAAGTAGGAGGAGACAGAATACTCAACCAGACGAGAGAGAGAGAGAGCCTGAACGAGAGCAAGATGCCAGGAGACAAAAAGGAAGGCATAACCTCCATTTCCCCACCTCTCTCCCCTTTCATCAGTCAGAGAAATGTGGGTTAATAAGAATCATCCCGGGCTCAGCAGTCATCAACTCCTACTACAACTCTCTACAGAGTCTCTCCACAGAGCACCACCAGGGTATAGACGACTAGCATAGTAGCGTTCTGGCAACATCAAAGGTCTAACGTGGAAGTCTGGAGTTAATTAGGCAACATGTCCCTGGGATGTGTGTGAACTACAAGGCCATGGGGAGGAGAGGCTGTGTAGAGGGGGTGTAGTTTAGACTCAGAACACAGAGAAAACACTCTACGTTCTTAGAAAAAAAGGTTCCAAAAGGGTTCTTGGCTGTCCCCATAGGAGAACCCTTTCTGGTTCCAGGTAGAACCCTTTTTGGTACCAGGTAGAACCCTTTTAGGTTCCATGTAGAACCCTCCGTAGAAAGGGTTCTACATGGAACCAAAAAGGGTTTTACCTGAAACCAAAAAGGATTCTTCAAAGGATTCTCCTATGGGGACATCCAAGAACCCTTTTAGGTTCTAGATAGCACCTTTTCTTCTAAGAGTCTACTGTGTTACCCTTTTCTCATTATTTGTTTATTTAACCTTTATTTAACTAGGCAAGTCAGTTAAGAACAAATTCTTATTTACAATGACAGCCTACCAAAAGGCCTCCTGCGGGGACGGGGGCCTGGTATTAAAAAAATAAAATACAATATAAATATAGGACAAAACACACATCACAACAAGAGGGACGCAACACTACATAAAGAGAGAGCTAAGACAACTGTTAAGCTGAGTCAAGCCAAGTCAAGTGCTGTGCTTGTCTGGTTACGAATCCACGCCCAGTTGCTTGAACCATGCTGGAAAGGACAATGTGAAAGAAAAATATCTGAGCGAGAACAGCACTGTACGGGTCAGTGTGAAAAGGTTATCTGTTTAGTAGTGCACAGGCCTGTTCGGGAGAACGTAACGTTACAGAACGATCACATACAACTGTATTGTGTAGAACAGACATGATTGTATGATTGATAGAATACATGTCATCTCTATTCTTTAATTCTATCTGCATTGTGCCGAATGTTTCACATCACTGATTACAGCTCAGGTGAAGGCTGGGCATGTCTCTGTTCTGTTCCTGGACGGTGAGTGGGCGGAGGTCATTCATTACCTTCCACTGAATATTTCACCAGTCTGAGTTGTTAACTGGCTCTATGAATAATACAGACAGGGAATGAGGTGATATGTAGGTTACCTTCCAAATTGCACCCTTTTTCTTATATAGTACACTATTTTGGACAAGGGCCCATAGGGCTCTGGTCAAAAGTAGTGCACTATGTAGGGAATAGGCTGCAACTGCCGTTTGGTCACTCATAGATAGCACAGACACGGCCACCTTTCTTCTTTTGTATGATTTTTTCCATGAGCACAGAGGAGCCAAATGCAGCTTCGCTTCACTCTATTTATTCAAAGAGACAATGAATAGAGTCTGCAATAGAGAGAGAGAGACTGTTCAAAGGAACACATCCAACCAATCCATGCAAATCATGTCCAGGGAAGGCTATCATAAAACACTCTAAAGATAAGAAGCTGGAATGATGGTTTAAATGAAGGGATGATGAGCAAAGTCAAATATGTCCCAAACTATTTGAGCAATAACTATGTGCTTGTTCTGTGGACCTCTTCATATATTTGCTTGTTGTTACGCACATAGGATGTTTCAATTTGATTGAGTGGAAAATGGCAGGCCTAATGTATTGGTATGTTCTTCAGCGACTGATGGACACATCTTTCTCAGTAACAGTGTTAGGAACCACACACACCTTTCACCTGCTGTTTGTTCACCGTTCTTTCAGCGCGGTGTGTTTAGGGGCCACCCGCCGGGTTAGGTGTCTGACTACGGACGTTTTCGGCAATTCCTACATGTAGAATTGGATTGCAAATTGCGTTTGGCACTCTGTTCAGAGGTGCTTACTATTCTCGGCCAGCAAACGCTACCGGTGTGTCCGTGCCTTTAGGGTACCAGATGATATAGCTTTGCATTGGTACAATTTACCCCTGGCTGGTTTAGCAATAGTAGTATACTGTACCTGTCAATAGGGTGCTGGTGGCGGCAGTGCCACTGTGAAAGTCAAAGAGACAGATGGACAATGTAAATACCAACCAGAATCAATATATTGTCCATGTCAACATAGTTCATCGTTATGGTTAATTGAAGGTTCAGAAGCCATATGCTGCTATGGGTCATTCTACAGAAGTGTTGCAAATTGGGGTCTGGGAAAAAAATTATAATTTGTATCCTATTTCTCCAAAACTTTCAGTACACATGTCTTCCAACATATGCTGGGTAGACATACAGTTGAAGTTGGAAGTTTACATACACTTAGGTTGGAGTCATTAAAACTTGTTTTTCAACCACTCCACACATTTCTTGTTAACAAACTATAGTTTTGGCAAGTCGGTTAGGACATCTACTTTGTGCACAACACAAGTAATTTTTCCAACAATTGTTTAGTATATACTCGTTTTAGTATAGACTGTAGATGGGTATAACTCGTTTTAGTATAGACTGTAGATGGGTATAACTCGTTTTAGTATAGACTGTAGATGGGTATAACTCGTTTTAGTATAGACTGTAGATGGGTATAACTCGTTTTAGTATAGACTGTAGATGGGTATAACTCGTTTTAGTATAGACTGTAGATGGGTATAACTAGTTTTAGTATAGACTGTAGATGGGTATAACTCGTTTTAGTATAGACTGTAGATGGGTATAACTCGTTTTAGTATATACTATAGATGGGTATAACTCATTTTAGTATAGACTGTAGATGGGTATGACTCGTTTTAGTATAGACTGTAGATGGGTATAACTTGTTTTAGTATAGACTGTAGATGGGTATAACTAGTTTTAGTATAGACTGTAGATGGGTATAACTCGTTTTAGTATAGACTGTAGATGGGTATAACTCGTTTTAGTATAGACTGTAGATGGGTATAACTCGTTTTAGTATATACTGTAGATGGGTATGACTCGTTTTAGTATAAACTGTAGATGGGTATAACTAGTTTTAGTATAGACTGTAGATGGGTATAACTCGTTTTAGTATAGACTGTAGATGGGTATAACTCGTTTTAGTATAGACTGTAGATGGGTATAACTAGTTTTAGTATAGACTGTAGATGGGTATGACTCGTTTTAGTATAGACTGTAGATGGGTATAACTCGTTTTAGTATAGACTGTAGATGGGTATAACTCGTTTTAGTATAGACTGTAGATGGGTATGACTCGTTTTAGTATAGACTGTAGATGGGTATAACTCATTTTAGTATAGACTGTAGATGGGTATGACTCGTTTTAGTATAGACTGTAGATGGGTATAACTCGTTTTAGTATAGACTGTAGATGGGTATAACTCATTTTAGTATAGACTGTAGATGGGTATGACTCGTTTTAGTATAGACTGTAGATGGGTATAAGTATAGACTGTTTTAGTATAGACTGTAGATGGGTATGACTCGTTTTAGTATAGACTGTAGATGGGTATGACTCGTTTTAGTATAGACTGTAGATGGGTATAACTCGTTTTAGTATAGACTGTAGATGGGTATGACTCGTTTTAGTATAGACTGTAGATGGGTATGACTCGTTTTAGTATAGACTGTAGATGGGTATAACTCGTTTTAGTATAGACTGTAGATGGGTATAACTCGTTTTAGTATAGACTGTAGATGGGTATAACTCGTTTTAGTATAGACTGTAGATGGGCATGCCTCGTTTTAGTATAGATATTGCCATCAAGTAGAGTAAACTTGAGTACAGTATAGTATAGTAGAGTACAGTAGTATACAGTACAGAGCGCCGTACAGTACAGTACAGTATAGCACATTATAGATGTCTATGTTTTGGCCAACTAGATGTCAATGCTTGGGATCTTGGAGGGTTGGAGCCCTCTTGCTGGCTACGCATCTCAATACTAGAAAATAGTAAATAAAGATCCTACGTTTGGAGACTTAACAGTTTAAAAAATATATACATATATATATATATATATATATGTTTGTGGTACTTCTGTAGAGTCACCACATAAAGTAATCACCCAATAAAGTAATCACCCAATGATCACAAATGCACTAGAGGTGAGGGTATGATGTAAACCCAATGTCTGTTTCCCAAATGGCACCCTATTATGTACATAGTGCACTATTTGGAACATATCCAGTGTAATAGAGCCAATCAGAAGAGTGGGTATCTGTCACTCCATTCCGGCTCTGGTATTGACTCATGGAGGGTTATAGATCCATCATGGATCTGTCACTACCACCAGTTTCTTTGGACACAGCCCAAAATAAAGCAGTCTCCCAGGGTTGGAAATAGGGGGAACACAGGGAATCTGAGTTCCTAGCTTTTATGGTGAATTGAAGGGCTTTACATTGGTGAGTTCCCAGAGTTACTTTTTTCCATTTGCAGACTGCTCTCCCCTCTTACGCAATCAAACAGTCCAGACCTTAATGACATGGTACTCTACTGTACAGTAGACTAATAATTGCTAACCACATGTGACAGTGCATACGCTGATGAATACAGTACAGTAGGCCTGGAGAGAGGCAGGCAGACAGCCCTTAGTGAGATGAAGATGCTACTGTATTGTTGGTAATATAATAATTCCTATCCACATGTGGCAGTGCATGATTTGATCTGATCAATAAAGTACAGTAGGCCTGGAGGGAGCATGGCTGCTGTACAGTATATCATGTAACATAACCCGATAGTGAGCTGGTTTCCCCATCGGGACTCGAAAACGAGGCAGCATTCTAATGATCTTTTAGACTTATGAATCAATGTTGTCCATGCAGACAGCAGTCCTCTCTCTCTTCCATCCCTGAAGGCTGTTCTTCTTCTCCTTCGAACATAATATGAAACCCTGGGCTCTGTCCACTGCACACCTGGGTTCAAATACTATTTCACAGCATTTCAAAAGCTTCACCTTTGTTTTATTGTGCTTGCCTGGCAAAATGGAAACAATAGAAATGTCACGAAATTATAAACCTCGCCTGTCAGGCATTCCAGATGGGCTAAACCAATCGCTCAAAGTATTTGAACGATTTCGGATAGTGTTCACTTTTTGGACCCAGGTCTGTTCAGCTGCATGGACAACAGGAGGCAAAGATGGTGGTCGCGCTCCCGTCCCCACTTTTGGCATTTCTGTGACAAAGAGCTGCACTATTTTTTTTTAAATGAAGCAAGCTATGCTAGCTCAGTGTTTGTGGCGCTCTGTCAATTAGGCATTTCATTCCTAGTTTATACACAAGAGTATCACAAGAGGTTTCTCTCAATTCAATGGCTCGTTGTATAAACACAGGACCTGATTGTTGATAACTACCTCAAATCAAATATCTTTCCTGTCTCATTGAAATAATCAGCCCTACAGAAAGGTTTAATGCAATGGATACAAAACAATGTGAGTTCCGACAGCAGACCCCTGTAAAAAATACATAATTTAGAGGTGTGATTACAACTACTTTAAATCTAATTGTAGGCTACACACAGTGGCTCCCAAGTCCAGTCCTCGAGTACCCCCAACAGGAACCGGTGTTTGGAATTCATTTGAGCCAGTTTGCCACAGGAGGAAAATAATCCTGCAACTACAGGAAATGTGAATTATTATGTGAATTATAATGTTGGACATTTTTGTAGGGGTTGATACATTATTCATAAGGGAAAATCAAGTCTGAAATTTCAAAGTGGAAATCACAAACTTCAGAGGCCTTTTTAAACCTAAAATACACTAGATTGCAGGATAGTTCTCCTGCAACAGGGTGATCAAATACGATCCTACATCTGTATGTTTCTTGTTGTTGATAAACTACTTGAAATCAAATATGTATGTTTGCTGTCTCATTTAAATACACCTTATGCCTTATAGAAATGTACAATGCAATGGAAACAAAACATTGTTGTTTTCCAGGCTGATGGAAACAAAACAACCTGATCTGATCCAGTAGAGTACAGTATTTGGGTTCATGTAGAGGTCTCTGTAAGCCCAGGCAGTGTAGTCTAGTAGTGAGGCTTCCTAGCTTGGCTGTCGCCTTTACAGTGTTTCCTATTTTTGTTGTTGTTACTGCTGCAGGGGGTAATGACATCAACACCGCCACCACCGCGGCAACGGTAACAATAACAAAAACAATCTAGGGACCTCTGTGAGATGAGTGTGACCTCATTCCTACACGATAAATCTCCTGAGAGAGAGAGAGAGAGAGAGAGAGAGAGAGAGAGAGAGAGAGAGAGAGAGAGAGAGTAGGAGAGAGAGGCTGTGGTAGAGTGATAGAGAGAGAGGTGGAGAGGCAGAGGGGAAGGGGGAAACATAAAAGCTTTGGGGAAAGAATATGTGTTGAGGAAACAGAAAAGGAGGAGGACGAGCAGGAGAGCAACATGGGAAATGAGATAAGAGGGAAAGCGAGAGAGGTAGAGAGAGAGATACTAACAAATAATGATGGCGCATGACCTAAAGACGGTAGGTAGCATGGGAGAGGAAGCATGAAAGAGAGAAAAAGAGAGAGCGATAGAGGGAGAGAGAGAGGGCAGAGAGAGATCGAGAAAGAGAGACAGGTGAACAGAGAGTGAGATGGAGAGAGCAAGACAGAGAGACACGGCAAGAGTGTGAGAGAGAGAGATTGAGAGAGACAGGAGAGAGAATGAGGGAGCAAGAGATAAAGAGAGAGAATGAGAGAGTTAATCCCAGGAGTGTTGTCGATAAACAAAGAGAGGGTAATAAGGGAGAATTTACTCAGGAACAGATGGCAGAATGACTCATTCATATCACTGACAGGGGAATGGAGAGAGAGGGTGGAGAAAGGAGAGAAAGATGGAGAAAGATCGGGGCAGTGAGGGAGAAGGAGAGGAGGGAGAAGGGGGACCTAAAGTAGCTCCTGTCTAGAGTGATTGATATCAGTCATGTCTTCCATCTCATCACCACCCTGTATCTGACTGCTCTGTCCTTGACTCACACAAGAAAAAATAATGAATATAAAATTCTACCCATGTTAGTGTGCTTTTAATAAACCTCCTGTTTCAAAGGCTCTCTTCTCAGAGAAATCATTCTGTTAAAGTGGGATGGAACACCAAAGAATATAATGAGAATTTTTTACAATAGAAAATTATTATACATCCCATCGTAATAAAAAAATGCATAGTAAATAAGACTTCAAACCAATACATGCATTCAAAACATTCAATCAGGCAACCACATGCTCTCGTGGTTTTGTCTTTATAAAGAACAGATCAATGTGGCCTTTCACCCTGCTGCCTGAGAATGTCATGTCGGTAGTAGCTTTTCCCCATGAGGAGCTGATCAAAGTATTGGCATACACCTAAAGAGGATCGCTCCCCCAGAGCCCTTCATTCATTGCTCTGGGGTCTGGTGTCAGAACAGGGATCACACAGCTAACTGTGACAACCAACACAGAGAGAGGAGAGGAAAGGGGGAGAGGAGAGATCAAAGCGGGGGAGTGGTGGGCTCCCTGGGTCTCCTAGCCTCCCTAAGCCAAGGCCAGGCTAGTAATGGGCTTACATGCGGGAGGAGGGGAGAGAAGGAGGGGATGAGGAGAGGTCAGGGGAGGTGATTTGGAATAAAAGGGGAGGAGAGTCATTGATCAGCTGTCATTTGTTTGCCGAGGAGATTTTTAGACATTTTTACAAATATAAAAAATGTACATAAGTATTCAGACACTTTGCTCTGAGACTCGAAATTGAGCTCAGGTGCATCCTGTTTCCGTTAATCATCTTTGAGATGTTTCTACAACTTGATGGGAGTCCACCTGTAGTAAAATCAATTGATTGGCCATGATTGGGAAAGGCACACAACTGTCTATATACAGTGTTTTGGTTTTGGTTCCACAGTTGACAGTGCAAAACCAAGCCATGAGGTGGAAGGAATTGTCCGTAGAGACAGGATTGTGTTGAGGAACAGATCTGGGGAAGGGTACTAAAACATTTCTGCAGCATCGAAGGTTCCCAAGAACACACTGGCCTACATCATTCTTAAATGGAAGAAATTTTGAAACACCAAGACTCTTCCTGGAGCTGGCCGTCCGGGCCAAACTGAGCAATCAGGGGGATAAGGGCCTTGGTCAGGGAGGTGACCAAGAACCCGATGGTCACTCTGACAGAGCTCCAGAATTCCTCTGTGGAGATGGTAGAATTTTCCAGAAGGACAACGATCTCTGCAGCACTCCACCAATCAGGCCTTTATGGTAGAGTGGCCAGACTGACCCACTCCTCACATGACAGCCCTCTTGGGGTTTGCCAAAAGGCACTTAAAGACTCTCAGACCATGATAAACCAGATTCTCTGGTCTGATGAAACCAAGATTGAATGCCAAGCGTCACGTCTGGAGGAATCCTGGCACCATCCCTACGGTGAAGCATGGTGGCGGCAGCATCATGCTGTGGGGATGTTTTTCAGTGGCAGGGACTGGGAGACTAGTTAGGATTGAGGGAAAGACGAACTGAGCAAAGTACAGAGAGATCCTTGATGAAAACATGCTCCAGGGTCCTCAGGCTGGGGTGAAGATTCACCTTCCAACAGGACAATGACCCTAAACACACAGCCAAGACAACGCAGGAGTGGCTTCTTGACAAATTTCTGAATGTCCTTGATTGGCCCAGCCAGAACTCGATCGAACATCTCTGGAGAGACCTGAAAATAGATGTGCAGCGACAATGCCCATCCAACCTGACAGAGCTTGAGAGGATCTGCAGAGAAGAATGAGAGAAACTCCCCAAATACAGGTGTGCCAAGCTTCCAGCATCATACCCAATAAGACTCGAGGCTGTAATCACTGCCAAAGATGCTTCAACAGAGTACTGAGTAAAGGGTCTGAATACTTCTGTAAATGTGATATTTCAGTTTTTTATGTTTTATAAATTTGCAAAAAAAATGTAAAACCTGTTTTCGCTTTGTCACTATAGGTTATTCTGTGTAGATTGATTAGGGGAAAAAAATATTTGATCAATTTTAGAATAAGGCTGTAATGTAACAACATGTGGAAAAAGAGAAAGGGTCGGAAAACTTTCTGAAAACACTGTACATTTATGCACAAATATTTATATAATAACCATCATTACGACGTAAACTTGGAGTCACGTGATGACATGTTGTGTGGTCCTCCCACTACGACCAGAAATCAGTTTATTACAGATGAAGTAATTTAGGTTCCAATAGCAGGGTAGGCACACTCACTACATGACACCATTTTGTTGTGAGAAAACCACCAGTAGAGTTAAAAATGCAATGGAAACCCATAAAATGTTATTCAGTACATGGGAATTCAACCGCAAAAGTTATTTTTATGTGCACTATGTCATCACGCACAGCCCTTTCTCCGCAACAAGTCCATTTGATGGAAGGAAACACATGAGTGGGGAAATATGCTGATTTTTGAATAGTCACATGAAAATCTGTTGCCAATTGGATGGAAACCGAGCTAGCATTTTGCCAGAATGTTATTTAGCTTAACAAGTGGATTATTTTGCTCTTCACTCAGTCGTTTAGTATCCTAGGCCTCCTCCCAACCAAAACCTGTGACTTTACTTAATCAATCAATGTGATTTTGTTTAACTGAATCTCTGTCTGTATAGGCTATTTGGTTAATGGGTTTCTGTCTGGGCAAATAAGTGGAAGGGTGGTATAGCTCATCTATTAATTTGCTCATCTATCAATGATCAGAAACATTTAGCATGCAATACTGTAGCCTAACTCAAGTGAAGGCCTATTATTATTGAGCATATAGGCAACTGCAAAAGCCTGCGGAGGTTGTGAAACATGAACACGAGACTCACATGCTTTTGAAAAAATGGATTGCTATTATTTTCTATCATTATCATGGTGAAGAAAGGCCTGCTCGTAATGCAAGACCTTCCCCCAGCTCCCTAACAAAGCGGAGTGAAGGTAGGAAAAATATGAAATGTGGATTCAAAAAAGCATGGGCTTTTTTTATATGACAGTGGTTCCACCTGTTGCCATGACGCAAGTTGTGTGAGAAAAATATTATTTGTATTATATTCTGTATATTTCATGATATTCTTAGCCTACTATTAAATAGCCTGTATGTGTGTTGACTGTGATCTTATGTGTCTTGTATGTTTAATGAACAAAGTAAGTATTGATTTCATGTGCATGGCGCAGCCATTTAGCATATAGGCTGCACAGACCAGTAACATAATCACATTCAAATATGCAAAATATGCAATTCTATTCTTTGGAAAATATATTTTATTTGTCTTATAATGTTTCTTAGGACCTGCCTAAAATAAATGAATAATGGATTTCTTTGTGATGGTGTATTTAGATTTTTGGAAATGTAGCCTTTATTTAACTAGGCAGGTCAGTTAAGAACAAATTCTTATTTACAACGACGGCTGCCAACCGCCCTATGGGACTCCCAATCACGGCCGGATGTGATACACCCTGGATTCAAACAAGGGACTGTAGTGACGCCTCTTACACTGAGATGCAGTGCCACTTGGGAGCCCAATGGATTATTCAATGGATGTATCTACTCCCAATCCTAAACGTGCCAGCATGTGCACGGGAGATATAAAAGACTAGCAAGAATGTGGTAAATTGGATTGTATGAATTGGGCTCTAAAAAACATTGGCAGAATTTATTATTTTTATTTTTTATTTTTTTTTACAGGCAACATACTGTAAAGTCTGTCTGTAAAGGGTATAACTCTCTCTCTCTCCTCTCTCTCTTTCAGTCCCTTTCTTTCTCTCTCACTCATGCTGGTGTGATGAACACATAGCTGTCTATCACTCCTCACAGCTCTACAATCACTATCATTCAGACAGACCCAGCACAGGAGAGCACAGTAGGGATATGGAGCTGCTGTCATATCTGGGTTGCAGGGAGACAGACAGTCACACTATGTGCCAGTTCAGAGCCACATAAAGTCCTACGCAACATGCTGTACTGTTTAGGAATTTAAATTTGGCAGCCTGAACTGTCTACTACTATTTTAATTCAACTGAGCCAAAAATAGCAGTACAGTATTTTTACCTGGGAGCTGTGACAACTTCTCATCCTGGAAGTATGTTCAGCATTAGTGTGTCTGATTTCTTCAATTGTAGCTAACACCAGAGGGGTTTTCCATTATAATTTAATAAAAACATAATATGCCAACTGAAAAATCAACCTTTTTAGCAGGTAGCACGAGTGCCATTTTTGCTTTTACAGTGAGTGTAGTGAGTGGGGAGCCATATTCTGTGAATGACCTTAGGATATCCTCTAGTTAGTAGTCTTGACTGGTGGCAATCAAAATTATTACCCCCCATCTGAACCTGGTTGGTCCCGAACCCTTTACACAACCTACATTTTCTTCGCTCTGACGGAAACTGTACAAACCTGGAAATATTTCTAATTTCCTGGGAGGTGACTCTCCCCTCTATTTTTTACCCCCACTCCCCATCTCATCTTCTCCATCTATCTCTACCTCTCTCCTACTTTCTCTCTATCTCTACCACCCTCTCGCTCCCCTCTCTTTCTTTCTCTCTATCTCTACCTCTCTCTCGCTCCCCTCTCTTTCTCTCGCTCTATCTCTACCTCTCTCCTACTTTCTCTCTATCTCTTAACGCTCTCTCGCTCCCCTCTCTTTCTCTCTCTCTATCTCTACCTCTCTCCTACTTTCTCTCTATCTCTACCTCTCTCCTACTTTCTCTCTATCTCTACTGCTCTCTCGCTCCCCTCTCTTTCTCTCTCTCTCTTGCTCCCAGTCTCTCTCCGTCTCTCTCCTGCTCTCTATCTCTCTTTCAGCAGATGAAATATTCAGGGGAGCCGGCATGCTGTGCTGTTTCCACCCACATGGCTGGTAGCTGACACCTAACGCTTCTGACTGCTGCTGCTCTGCTACCTCCTCCTCTCCTCTCCTCTCCTCTCCTCTCCTCTCCTCTCCTCTCCTCTCCTCTCCTCTCCTCTCCTCTCCTCTCCTCTCCTCTCCCCTCCTCTCCTCTCCTCTGCCTGCTCCCTACTCTCTGGCCGTCCTGGTGCGACTGAGGTCAGAAGACAGAGCCAGTCAATTTCTGCATCCCAAATGGCACCCTATTCCCCTATGTAGTGCACTACTTTTGACCAGCGCCCATAGACACAGCATTGTCTCTGCTGCAGGCTCCAGACCAGATGAGACCATGATACGATCCAGTGCACAGGAACACACCATCGATCCTCCCATCGAGCTTGCCCTATTCATCTGGTGGGAGGCCGGGTGACTAATCCCAATCCATGTGGGCCAGACAGAAATGGAGCGAGATGAGAGATTACATACAGTATAATGGAATAACAGACCAGCCCTCCAGTGTTATGACCATAAACATAGAATTACTAGAATGGAAAATGCCCCTCAGACCACAGGAATTTGACTCCTGGGTACACTGAACGACTGGTAATTCTATTGCTATGTCTATGGTTATGACCCTGGGCCCTGCCTCTGCCTTGCTCCGCTACAACATAAGCATCAGAGGGTCAGAGAGGGTCAGTGACTGCAAAGGTCCTTCTCATGACATACAAGTCTAGGGTTGGGCCGATATATGATTAAATAAAATATTGTGATATTTGACATTGACGATATATCGTGATGTGCAGGACTATACTCTATTTGAACTTCAAAAATTTTAAAAACTGTGCAGTTTTATCTGCTAGGCTGTATCAATATGTTTAAAAATAATTAACAAAGCCTTAGTTTTTCAGTATACTAAGATTATTTAATAAGAATGCAACTATAATACCGTAAATAAGCCGTCTAGAATGATCTGGTCATTAACAGCGCAAAACGATTATATCGAATATCAGGATATTTGGAGTAGCAAGATATCTCCCCAAATATTGCCCAACCCTTCACCAGTCATGTGACAGGGGTGTTGGGTGAAGATCCTCATATTCAGCATTTTTTTGCTCACCGGAGTGGAAGGACATGAAAACACACGCGCACGCATGTACACACCCACACACACGCACTCGCACGCCCACACGCACACACGCACACACACACACACACACACACACACACACACACACACACACACACACACACACACACACACACACACACACACACACACACACACACACACACACACACACACACACACACACACACACACACAGGGTTAAGGGCTGACATCTGATGTCTGTTCGGAATAAGCAAACATGTAAATCGTGTTTGTCTCCAGTCCTGTCAGAAGTGTGTACAGTACAGAACACAGAGGTTGCACTGTGTTTCACGCAGAGCAGACAATTCACCATGTGTCATCCGAGGAGTTTCCTATTCAACGTTACTTGATGAATAATTGATTTAAAGTATCTCTCAAATACATACAGCCTTAAAAACACAACACCTTGCAAGATATGCTTTCCCTAAGCTATGCTTACTATAGCCATTCAGAATCAAACCAAAATGTGCACTTCACGCCAACAATAACACTCTGGATATTCTACATAGCTGCATATTCGTACAGCCCCTACAGACCATCAACAGCCTACTGATACAGAAGTCTGACTGTCTCACATTCAGATTGCTCACAAAAAAGTATATATATTTTTTACTACATAATGAGTACACACAATCATTCCTCAAATCATTAACCATGACAGAGTATTCAGCAAAATGCCCTTTCACAAAATGCCCATTTATCAGCAACAACTGTCATCAGTTTTCTCTCCAGTCCTTTTCCCATGAAAGAGAAAAATACTACACAACAAAATTGTAAACATGCATAAAACATGAGAGACATGACGCTATGCCGACCCACCTTTGTTGTAAGTGCGTGTAGCCGTCCCTATGAGCTCAGTTTATTACAGCAGGTAGGCAGACACCCTCTCCTCTGCTCTCTCCTCTAGCAGCGTATGTGTATGTGTGTGTGAATACTCCAGCCCTCTCTCTGCCTGGCTATTGTCACAGGCAAGGGAAGGGAGCCCTACTGAGCATGCTCCAACTGAACAACCCTCCCCGTCGGCATGGGAACCGGGAAGCGGGGCTGGCAGCAGCCCTGTTCAAGTGCCGAGGTGCTTTCTACTCAACCTCTTTATCCTCTCTGTTACTCCTCTCTCTCTATCTGTTTCTCTCCGAAACACACACGTCCAACTCACTGGGGGGCTAAAAGGGTACTTCCTCTTCTCTATTCCCCTGTGTGCACACATTCTCTGTCTGTCTGTCTGTCTGTCTGTCTGTCTGTCTGTCTGTCTGTCTGTCTGTCTGTCTGTCTGTCTGTCTGTCTGTCTGTCTGCCTGCCTGCCTGTGCCTGCCTGCCTGCCTGTCTGCCTGCCTGCCTGCCTGCCTGCCTGTCTGTCTGTCTGTCTGTCTGTCTGCCTGCCTGCCTGCCTGCCTGCCTGTCTGTCTGTCTGTCTGTCTGTCTGTCTGTCTGTCTCACACACAAACACACATGCCTGCCCACACAAAATAAGGCAGGGGCGCTGTGTCATGGTCCTTTAATTCTGTTATTCATTCTCCTTAATTAATCACACAGCCTGACAGTGATGTAACAAGGACCTGACTTATAAAGTAGCATCACACATGCCCCACCCGTCTGAGGATGTGTATTTTTCAGCAATATATTTCCTGTGTTTGAGAGGTGCAATATCCACTTGTCATTTAAATCTCGCTGGATTGATTGCTTTCATTTTACTCCTGCGACTCTTTCATGCTCTTGCTTGTGCCTGTCCTTTTTTCCTGTTAATGTTACGACTGCGGAAATATTTGTAATGACCTGTCAAACACTTTAAACAGTACACTGACCTGTCAAACACTTTAAACAGTACACTGACCTGTCAAACACTTTAAACAGTACACTGACCTGTCAAACAATGTAAACTATGTATAGATGGGTGTAATCTAGACCCAAGCTTGTTCATTTTTAATCCGAGGGTATC
This sequence comes from Oncorhynchus masou masou, assembly GCF_036934945.1. Classification (NCBI taxonomy): domain Eukaryota; kingdom Metazoa; phylum Chordata; class Actinopteri; order Salmoniformes; family Salmonidae; genus Oncorhynchus; species Oncorhynchus masou. The sequence continues at coordinate 30,003,488 of NC_088240.1, forward strand.
CTACTATTGACACACTTGTTGAATTATGCAACAGAACGTGACAACAACAGTATTGACAGCGCAGGTGAGTGCAGGTAAGCCAAGACACAGCACGCATTCATTTATTCATATACATAAGTACACCCAGTGTGTTTAAGAAAATTAGGCACATCAAAAATACGTTTAAAAAAAATTGTGTGGGGGGGATTTTACCCTCTTTTCCAACCCAATTTCGTGATATCCAATTATGATCCAATTATGATCTTGTCTCATCACTGCAACTCCCCAACGGGTTCGGGAGTGCGAAGGTCGAGTCATGTGTCTTCCAAAACATGACCCGCCAAACCGTGCTTCTTCACACCTGCCCGCTTAAGCCGGAAGCCAGCCGCACCAATGTGTGAGGAGACACCCTTCAACTGATGACCAAAGTCTGCCTGCAGGCACATGGCCCACCACAAACCCTCCCCTAACCCGGACGACACTGGGCCAATTGTGCGCCACCCTATGGGACTCCCGGTTACGGCCGGTTGTGACACAGCATGTGACCCTGGTCTGTAAATTTCTTTATCTTAACACAAAATGTATATATGAATGAATTCTAAGACAAGGAAAGTAATATTTTACAATAAATTGAATACATGAATTTCCACCATAATCTCTGAAATCCATTAATTATTTGTCAAAGCCAGTAAAATATTAATGTGCTATAATTCAGTCAAGATCTGATTGATTTTCAAAATTCAAAAAGTTTGGAGTATCTTCATCCATTGTCGAACTGTTGCATTTATTAGAATCGTTTTGAAAACATTTTAACAATTTTGATGACTGTTGCTAAATAAAAGCTGCCCATTCATTCACAATGTGTCCTGAATAGCACTAATCTGTCCCATTAACCAAAATGGAATTAAATTAATCTAAACAAATGAATGTAATAAATAGCATTTATTATATATATTACATGGACATTTGTTCTGAAATAAATTATTATCTTAATAAAACAAGTATGACATTGGTGAAGTTAGAACTGATCAAATACATGCCCTCCAGCAGGGGTTTTTCTCCTAATTTGACATATGAGTGCTGCCAGGAATGGAACCTACAATCCTGCCATTGCAAATGCCATGGCTCTACCCACTGAGCCACAGATGACCAATGATATGTACTAGAATTCATCTCATATGTCCAGAAGGGATAAATTCACCTCTATTTTCAGATGAAAATATACAAAATCAAGATCAAAATGCATTCTGATGCATTGCATTCCCAGGGGTCAGTGTCAGCTCACTGAGGGTATTTAGCCTGCAGGTTGCTCTAGTAATTACTCTGTGATGATGCTTGGTATTTACAGCCTATTAC